>NW_024067799.1:392500-551460 GCF_009389715.1 Phoenix dactylifera
AGAGGACGACGGGCGCTGTGCAGAGAGCTAGTTGGACCCGGATCTGTGGCACGGTGGGGCTCTCGAGCTCCTGAAATAGCCTGAATAACATGTTGTATTGGGCCTGAGAAAGGGCTTCCAACCGCTTGGGCCTGGGCCGCACTCAAGAAAGTGGCATGCGGGTCGGGCTAACGGGTTGCAAATGCTGGCTACGGGTTTGGGTCCGAGACCCGGTAAGAGAGAAAGGGGTGGAGGGGCGCTCGATGAGTGGCTTCGGAAAAGGGCTTGGGGTTCCTGAGAGGGGAAAGGGTGAGGAGATGACGGGCAAGGGGGAAAGTCAGAGTGGGAGAGGAGATAAGGGAGGCGACGGTGGGAATGGTGACCAAAGTTGAGGAGGTGCTGCGATGGTGCTTGGGTTGGCGGAGGCGACGGTGGGAATGGCGACCAAAGTTGAGGAGGTGCTGCGACGGTGCTTGGGTTGGCGGTGTGGCGGAGGGAAGGTGGAGAGGGGTTGGTACGGAAGCGACGCGATGCGGGTGGGTGTGAAGGAGAGCGGCGAGCGGCTGCGCGGCAAGCGGCGGCGCTGCGGCAGAGCGGTGGGGCGGCAGAGCGGCGGCGCATGGGTGGTGGTGCATCGACGGCGGAAGCAGCGGCAGAAACCCTCTAAGGTTTTCTCTTCGTCGGGAATAGAGGTAAGCAGTTTTCTTTTTTTCACGTGGAAAGCAAGTGCGGCTTCACACGTGCGGGAATCGTGTGCAAATCACGTGACCCTGCGGAGATTTTTTTTTCTCTCCGGAACGGATCCGGGTTGCTAAAAAAAAGAAAAGTTCACGGGTCTATACCTAACCCGTTAGCGGACTGAAATCTCCCGACGATTTTGGGAGGCCGTGCTGAGATCCGCGCCGGCAGTTGCGGCGAAGCTCCATGACATATGGTGGCGGCCGGCGACCGGTCACCAGCTCCGAGAGCGGTGGCCGTCGAACACTGGTGGCATCTACAGCAGATTTGGGGACTCCTTCCCTGTGGTTGATGCCTGCGACTGTCACGATGGACCTGAGACCACCGGTTGCTGTTCTCGTTGCGACTCAAGGACAGTGACGCGAGAAGAAAAGTGATGCTCTCTCTCCTTTTGGCAGCGCGAGTTGTGTGTGGCCCTTCAACACGCTCCAGCTTTCGCGGTGCAAAAGGTACGATGAAGAACTCGTGCGGCAGCCTGAGACATGGGATCGAGGAGGGCTGCTCTGCGTTGCACCAGAGTCTGTTGCTTTGGTACAGAGGCAAAGCACGACTCTAATACCAAGTTGATGCAGCATCGATCATGGAAGAGGCTGCTGCAGCGACTGAACGAAGAATTAGTTGATGATGAACCAATCACGAGAGAGGATGCTGTGGCGACAGAACAAGAAAATCAGAGGAAGAGGGAGGAAGAAGAGGCAGAGAGGAAGAGAAGTGGGAGAAAAAGGGAGGAGGAAGAAAGAGAAGGAGGAGAGGCAAGAAAGAGGAGAGAAAGAATGTGGGGGAGAAATTCTTATTCACTTCATTAAAACTCTAATCAGGAAGAGAGTTTCGATATATAGGGCCCAAATAAGAACAATTAATATAAAACTCCTTACACAAAAATAATTCCTAATAAAGTCCAAAATAACAAAAATAAAGCCTTACAACAATAAAATGCAAACAAGTCCAAAAATAAAATAAAATAAAAATGTAAATAAAATGATGAGCTAGATAGGCGGATGATCAGCTCTGATGTCTTCATCAATGAGTTTAGGTGGTGCAAAGAGAACGGCCTGGCGAAGCATGGGGTGCGAGCGTGCGGGGCGCTCACGGCCTATTTTTTGTTAGCAGCATGCATTTTCGAACCGGACTGGGCGGCGGAGAGGCTGGCATGGGCTCGGACCGCCATTGTCGCCGACGCCATCTCTTCGTACTTCCGCAGCTTCCTCGATGGAGGGCGCAACGACCAAAGCGCTAACCGATGCCACGTGACGTGCAGCTTCCTGTTGCTCCTTAGTCTGATCGTCAGCATGATGGTAGCTAGAAAAATAGCAGCACGGGAGCCACGCTTTCACATAATTATCGTCTGCAGTGAAGCCGTTCAAAAGTCACCTCCCCGTCACATTTCCATGTTTCAAACGTGGTACCTCGACCATGACAGCAACAAGAGCACAAACATATCCTCTAGCTACCACAAAAAAAATTCCCCTCGCATAATTGGCTTCCCTTTGGAGCTCTACTTGTAATTTACATGCATCACTGGAGATAAAAAGAATACTTAATAGTCAATTCATGCAAGGCCGACTTGTGTGTGAAGTCTGTGTTTTCCTTCGATTTCCCGCTTGAAGTGACATTTTTTTTGAATTTCTCTAGTGATAACCAATATAAAAACAGGCATGTTCTCACATTTATGCATATTATTTCCTCTTATTAGCTAGGTGCATGGCTCATGCCAAACACTAATATAATTACAATTATAATGGATGGAGGTCGGAGTCGAAGAAGAGCGGACTAGAAGACGGAGAAGAGGTGGTGGGCTGAGTAACTTTGCAGCTGCTCGATCGTATCGCATCCGACGCGTTGCCAGCTAACCGAGGAAACCACGTCGGCCACCACCTGAGAGAAGCCGTGAGCACTTCTTTTTCTTCTTTAACATAAAATCCTTCCTGTTGCTGGAAATTGGATCCAGGGGCGACCAGTGGCTGAGAAGGGGGATTCTGGACGGAGGGTAGGATCTGGACCTGCCGATCTGGGTCGTCGGGGGGTTCTATATAAACCCCAGACCTAGTCCTAAAAGTTCTCATTTGGCCGTCGAATTTGCTGCTCCTTCTTTCCTCTATCTTTCTTCTTCCTTTCTCAGTCGCGACCGAGTTTTTCCGGCGGTGACTTGAGGCGATTCCCGGCGACTCCACAGTAGGTCGTTTTCCCACATTGGCTTGGGGGATTTTCCTTTTTCCTCTTTTCCTTTTCTTTTCTTCCTCCTTCGTTTCTTGTCTTCTTCTTCGTCTTTTCTTTTTAGAATGGGTCGTGGCCCGAGTGAGGTTGGGTCTACCCTGACCGAGGAGGAACTGGAGTTGGTCTGTTCCCGATTTTTCTTCCGGTCCGGATTTCGCCTCGAGCTCGCGGGGTCGGAGGACCGGGTGAGGAGACCTCCTCCAAGCTGGATCGGAGTGTACACGAGACACTCTGGGCCGGCGCTAGGTTCCCCCTGCATGAGTTCGTGAACGAGCTGCTGGTGGCGTACCTGTTGACCCCCTAATGGATTTTGATGAATACAAAACACTAGAGTATAATTCCATTTATCTTAACAATTTAATTGAGAAATTCATGTGTTTTATTAAGAATATTGTTAAGAAATGTCTAGGCAAGTTTCCATAATTTTTATGAATTTATTGAAGAATTTTTTGAGATGAAAGAAAAAGTTCAGGGACAGCCGAGACGTCTCCTGATAGTCTCAGAGACGTCTCTGGCACAAACAGGAAGAACTGGCACGTCTGGAGACGTCCCCGGCACCTGCCGAGTCGTCCCCGCGATAGCGGAGTCGACTCTCTCAGTAGCGGAGTCGACTCTCTCAGTGGCGGCAGAAAGGCAGTTTTCAAGAGACATGCGCGAGACGTCCCCACCATACGCGGAGTCGTCCCCGTAAGTAAAAAGCAGATCTCTGGAGTCGTCCCCTAGATAGCGGAGACGGCTCTCTCAGGGTTTTCCAGAGAATGATTTTTTCGGTGATAAGGCAGCGGAGACGTCCCCTGAAAGAGCGGAGTCGACTCTCTCAGGGAATTCCAGAAGACATGTTTTTCTGAGATAAAGAAGCGGAGTCGTCCCCGAGGGAGCGGAGTCGACTCTCTCAGGGAATTCCAGAAGACATGTTTTTCTGAGATAAAGAAGCGGAGTCGTCCCCGAGGGAGCGGAGTCGTCCCCATTCAAAAAGTGCAAACAAGCCGAGACATCCCCGTAAAGTGCAGAGACGACCCTCTCAGCAAATCAGAAAGGCAAGGATTCAAACGGTACAATTCCAGAGTCGTCCCCGTAAAGAGCCGAGTCGTCCCCAGACAACGTAAAAAGTAAAATCTTGTAGCCGAGACGTCTCTCGTTGAAGCGGAGACGTCCCCGGAACGCCTGGGACGCGACTGACAACTTTTCAGGTTTGGTTTGAATTTCAAATCTCCTTCACTTTATCTCTAACAGCTATATTTGCTTTTTGGGCTATAAAAGGGACCTCTTAAGTGCTTCTAAACAACTCTTCACCAACCCAAAGCAAAATCATTCAAGAGAGAAGAAAGAAAAAGAGGTTCAAGGGAGTTAGTGCATTCAAGTGAAGAAATCAAGTGCTTTCAAGCTTCTCAAGTGATTTCAAGCTCAACTACTCTCTTCCGCTCGTGCATTCAAAGCTCACACTCAAACCTACGCGATCCACATCGGAAGAATCACCATTTCCCACGCTTCCAACGGCAAAAGGATTCTTCCGGGTTCTATTGTTTATCATTGTCATATTTGCTTATTTAGAGCTTTCCAATTGTTTGTAAAACTCTTTTAACATTGTGCTTGTTCCAGTCAAGGGACTTGGAACAAGGGAAAGGCGTCCCAAGCCTAGGTTAAATTGGGGGTTTTAGGGTTTGTTGTGAGCCCGGTGTAAAACAACGAGTTGGGTAGTGAACTCGCAAAACTACCGTACTGTAATCGTGGATTATAGTGGAAATTTCCAAAGGTGCTTTGGGGAGTGGATGTAGGAGCAGTGGAGGCTCCGAACCACTATAAAAGCCTGTGTTTGCGATTGGTTGTCTTCATTGCTTTATTCTTGCTTTAGCTCTTATATTTGTGTGTTTTACTTTTAGATAGTCAAAAAGTTTTTAAAACACCCAATTCACCCCCCTCTTGGGTGACCATCTCTGGGCAACAAGTGGTATCAGAGCGGGTGCTCTGTGTATTTCTTGAAAGACCTAACCGTCTTAGCCAAAGATCTAGATGACAACACCCTTTAACAATGTTCCTGCCGAGGGGCAAGCAACCAATAGACCTCCACTCTTCAATGGGACAAATTATACCTATTGGAAGACTAGAATGAGAATCTTCATTCAAGCACAAGACTATGCCTTGTGGAGGGTTATAGTCAAGGGACCACAAGAACCATCACACATGGTTAATGGCATTCGAGTTTCCAAACCTGAAGAGGATTGGGATGAGAATGATGATAGGATGGCTCAACTCAATTCTAGAGCCATAAACTCATTATTTTGTTCTTTAGATGCAAATGAGTTTAATAGAGTCTCCACATGTAGTTCCGCTAAGGAAATATGGGATAGGCTTGAAGTTACCCACGAGGGTACAAATCAAGTCAAGGAGTCCAAAGTGAACATTCTAGTTCACAAATATGAGTTGTTTAAGATGGAACCCAATGAAACCATCACATGCATGTTTACACGCTTTACCGATATAATTAATGGTCTAAAAAGTTTGGGTAAATCTTATACTAACCCGGAACTTGTGAGTAAAATTCTCAGGTCTTTGCCAAAAGCATGGGAAGCAAAGGTCACGGCGATCGTAGAAGCCAAAGACCTCAACACCTTGGGGCTAGAACAACTTTTGGGCTCGTTAATGACGCATGAGCTCACGATGAAGCAACATGAAGATGATTTGCCAAAGAAGAAGACAATTGCACTTAAGGCTACTTCGAGTGTGTGTGAAGAAGAAAGTAGTGAGAGTGAGGAAGAAAGTGAGGACGAGGACTTGGGTTTGATAGTTAGGAAGTTTAAAAAATTCATGAGGAAAAAGAAACCCTTCCCTAGGAAAAAGTTTGGAGGGAGAAATGATTGGAAAAAGGAAAAAGAAAAAGAAAGAGACCCAATCATATGCTATGATTGCAAGAGACCGGGACACATTCGTTCCGAATGCCCTCAACAAAAGAAGTACTTTGGAAAGAAGAAGAAGAAGGCATTGAAGGCAACATGGGATGATAGTGACACATCATCCTCCGAGGAAGAGAAGGAAGAGACCGCCAATTTATGCTTCATGGCGTTCGAAGACGACGAGGTATGTCAAAACCCAACTATAAATTTTACTTTAGAAGAATTGTATGAAGCTTTTCAAGAACTTATGGGTGATTGTAGTATGTTAGGAGCAAAGAATAAAGAATTAAAAGTCTCCAATCAAAAACTGAAGGAAGATATTGAGAACCTATTAATTGAAAAAGAGAGCATTAAAAATATTAACACTATTGACCTAGAAATCAAAAATTCAAAACTTAGCATTGAAAATGAAAAGGCAAAAACACTAATTAAGGAATTAAATCTAAAAATAAAATTCCTACTCAATAATAATACCTCACTTGCACAAAATGTTGAATCTCTTAAACAGGATAAGGAAGAACTAGTTAAAGAAAATTTGAATCTTAAGAACGAGGTACATAAGTACAAACCAATTGTTGAAAAATTTACACAAAGTTCTGAAAAACTAAATCTTATTCTTTCAAATCAAAGAGTTGTTTTCAATAAAGCCGGATTAGGATATAAAACTAACAAACAACAAAAGTATCTAAAAAATTTCTTCATAAAAGCACAAGATGTAAAAACTAAAAAACCTACATGCTTTCATTGTGGAAAGAATGGACATAAAGCCTACTCTTGTATTCAAAGAAAGATCCAAACTAACAAGAGTACATTTGTGAAAGCCAAAAACATAACTAAAGTATGGGTGCCTAAGGGAACCAACCACACTAACCACGAAGGACCCAAGAAAACTTGGGTACCTAAGAGCTTCACATGATCATTTTGCAGGTATGCCTTGCAGCCGGAAATAAAAAGAGAATGTGGTATCTTGATAGCGGTTGCTCAAGGCATATGACCGGTGACAAGAGTCTCTTCATCACCTTGGAATCAAAAGAAGGAGGAGTAGTCACATTTGGAGACAATGCTAAAGGCCGAATCATTGGTGTTGGTAAAATCTCCATATCACCCTCCTCATTTATTGATAATGAATTGTTAGTTAATGGACTAAAACATAATTTATTAAGTATAAGTCAATTTTGTGACAAGGGATTTAAAGTATCATTTGAATCATCACTATGCATAATTAGTAGTCCAATTGATAATGAGATCATACTCACAGGACATAGGCATGGAAATGTTTACATGGTAGATCTTGATGATCTCACCATGAAGGATGGTCAATGTCTTGTAGCCATGAATCCCAAAGTCAATGAGACTAGTTGGTTATGGCATCGTAGGTTAGGGCATGCTAGCATGGATTTAATCTCTAAATTAATTACAAAGGATCTAGTCAAAGGACTACCAAAAATAGACTTTGAAAAGAATAAAATTTGTGCTGCATGTCAATTAGGGAAACAAACAAGAAGTTCTTTCAAGTCTAAGAACATAGTCTCAACATCAAAACCCTTAGAACTAATTCACATGGATTTGTTTGGACCCACTAGAACTGCTAGTCTAGGGGGTAAGAAATTTGGTCTTGTAATCGTTGATGATTTTTCACGTTTTACATGGGTTTCATTTCTTGCACATAAAGATGAGTCCTTTCCCGCTTTTATCAATTTTCATAATAGGGTTTCAAATGAACTCAATCTTAAACTAAAAGCAATTAGGAGTGATCATGGTACCGAGTTTGAAAATCAGTATTTTGAAAAATTTTGTGAAGAAAATTGTATCAATCACAACTTCTCGGCACCTAGGACACCCCAACAAAATGGGGTGGTAGAAAGGAAGAATCGCACACTAGCAGATATAGCTCGTACCATGTTGTGCGAATCGGATCTACCAAAGTATTTTTGGGCTGAAGCAATAAATACTTCATGTCATATTTTGAATCGTGCTTTAGTTAGATCCATCTTGAAGAAAACACCTTATGAGCTAATAAAAGGTAAGAAACCAAATATAAGCTATTTTCATGTTTTCGGTTGTCGATGCTTTATTTTAAATAATGGAAAGGACAATCTAAGCAAATTTAGTGCTAAATCAGATGAGGAGATCTTCTTAGGTTATTCCTCGTCTAGTAGAGCATACAGGGTCTTCAACAAGAGAACTCTCGTTGTTGAAGAATCCATTCATGTTGTTTTTGATGAAGCTAATGGAGATTCTTCTAGAAAAGAAGAAGATGGTGATGCAGGTATACTTGAAGACCGAATGAAGGAATTCTCCATTCAAGACAAACAACATGAGGATGAGATCAAAGAAGATACAAATCAGCAAGGTGAAGAAGATCAACCTTCATCAAGAAATCAAGATCTTCCTAAGGAATGGAGGTATGCACATGGTCATCCAAAGGATCTAATCCTTGGTGATCCTTCACAAGGTATAAGAACTAGATCCTCTCTAAGAAATACTAGTAATTATCTTGCTTTCGTTTCTCAAATAGAGCCTAAATCACTAGAAGAAGCTGAAAAAGATGACAATTGGATGAATGCTATGCAAGAGGAATTAAATCAATTTGAAAGAAATGAAGTTTGGACTCTAATGAAAAGACCCCCTAATGTTTCAATTATAGGCACCAAATGGGTATATAGAAATAAACTAGATGAAGATGGGATAGTAATAAGAAACAAAGCTAGGCTAGTGGCCAAAGGATATAATCAGGAGGAATGAATAGATTTTGATGAAACTTTTGCTCCTGTTGCTAGATTAGAAGCTATTAGATTACTTTTGGCATATGCATGCTTCATGGATTTTAAACTTTATCAAATGGATGTAAAAAGTACATTTCTAAATGGTTATATAATGGAGGAAGTTTATGCAGGACAACCTCCAGGTTTTGAAAATCACTTACATCCAGATTATGTGTATAAATTGCATAAAGCATTGTATGGACTTAAGCAAGCTCCTAGGGCATGGTATGAAAGGTTAAGTAATTTCCTAATTGAAAACAAATTTAAGAGAGGAAATGTAGACAAAACCCTCTTTATCAAAAGAAAAGGAAATGACTTATTGCTTGTGCAAATTTATGTGGATGATATAATTTTTGGTGCTACTAATGATAATCTTTGTCAAGAGTTTGCCAAGCTTATGCAGGGAGAATTTGAAATGAGCATGATGGGTGAGCTCAACTTCTTCCTTGGGCTACAAATAAAACAATCAGAGGAAGGCATCTTCATCAGTCAATCCAAATACATCAAGGAAATGTTGGAAAAATTCAAGATGAAGGATGCAAAGGAAATCAGCACACCCATGGGCTCAAGTTGCAAGCTTGACAAAGATGAAAAAGGTAAAAGTATAGACTGCAAATTGTACAGAGGTATGATAGGCTCTTTACTTTACCTTACTGCTAGTAGACCAGATATATTATTCAGTGTTTGTATGTGTGCTAGATACCAAGCATGTCCTAAGGAATCACACTTGCAAGCTGTTAAGAGAATTTTTAGATATCTAGTAGGGACATCTAATGTAGGCTTATGGTATTCTAAACAATCTGACATAAATTTAATTGCTTATTCCGATGCTGATTTTGCCGGGTGCAAACTCGACAGAAAAAGCACAAGTGGCACATGTCAATTCTTGGGTGCTAATTTGGTTTCTTGGTTTAGCAAGAAACAAAATTCAGTTGCCTTGTCCACAGCTGAGGCTGAGTACATAGCAGCTGGAAGCTGTTGTGCCCAAGTTCTTTGGATTAAGCAACAACTTGAAGACTTCGGTATCAAAATGGATAATATACCAATTAAGTGTGATAATACAAGTGCAATTAATTTAACAAAAAATCCTGTTCAACACTCTAAGTCAAAGCATATAGAGATTAGGCATCATTTTATTAGGGATCATGTGCTGAAAAATAATGTGATGATTGAATATGTATGCACTGAAAATCAATTGGCCGATATCTTTACAAAGCCCCTTTGTAAAGATAGATTCAACTTCTTAAGGAATGCTTTGAGCTTGTATGATCCTAGTAAATGAATTGAACTTGTATTGCATTGCTTTGCTACTCAAACTAGTAATCCACCTCAAAGTAAACATAAGTGAAAACATGAATTCATCTAAGCTAAATGACGAACTGTTTGACTTTCCGGAGGATGGTTACCCTCCCTTGGACTCTTCATGGAGATATTTTCAGAGCCTATTTCATAGGTATTCGAAATTTGGTCAAACATTCCTCATTTCAATATTAATAATTCAAAAATCATTATCAAATTATTATAGGATGTATTATTAAGGGGGAGGATCACAAACAAATTCACTCTGAGTTTATCAAAAGAGATCATGTTGATTAGGGTGATTAAACAAAAATTGGGAAAAGATAGAGTTCAGTCTGAAATTTTTTCAGTGCCGGAGATGTCTCTGGCAAATCGCAGAGACGTCCCCCCAGGCGAGACGTCTCGCCTTAGTCGCGGAGACGTCTCGGGGACCGAACTAGGGTTTTGAAAATAAGTGAAACAGCTCGAGCCGACCCGAGCTATCTTCTCTCATTCCCGACCAAAACCAAAAACCCTAGCCTCCGCTTGTTCTCCATCACAAACCCTAGCCTCCTTCTCCACATTTCCTTAGGATTTCCACTCAATGGCACCCAAAAGAGCTAGGACGACCCGTGGAAGGCGACCTAGGGCAGCGGCCGACGGTGAGGAACGGAGGGAAGAACCTTCCGCGCCGTCTCCTCCGGTTGCTCCGCCAACCACAACCATCTCCTGTGCAAATCGCACAGTCACGACCGGTAGGTATATAGATTTTTCATTTTTAGATAATGAGGGGTTCTCTATTGGAGAGAGACTCCGAGCCCAAGGGTGGGAGCACCTTTGTACCCTTAATACCTCGACCTACCCTGGCCTAGTTAGAGAACTTTTTAGCAATATGGCCTTAGGGGACCTAGGGTACACTGCATATGTCCGGGGGACATTAGTAGAAGTCAATGAAGATGTCCTATCCACTGTCTTGCAAATCCCTAAGGACGGTGAGGCTCCAACCTCACATCCCCAAAGGGAGTCAGCCCTAAATTTACTTTTAGGACGAGAGGACTGCGGCCCTCTTGATGTTGTCAACTCCCAAGACCTAAATGCCGAAATGAGATTACTTTTAAGTATTGTCAACCGGGTCTTGTTTCCCAAAACCGGTCGCTTCGATTTTGTTTCGGAGCGAGATTTAGTTATAATGCACCATATCCTACTAGGGATTCCTCTAAACCTCCCTAGACTCATGCTAAACCACATTGCCCTATGTCATAGGTATTCTAGGTTTAGTTTACCCTATGGCATGATCTTTACTTTAGTTTTCAAACACTTTAATGTTCACATTCTCGAAAATGAACCTGCAAAGCCCTTGAGAAACACCGACTACTATAATGAGGGCACAATGAGAAGAATGGAGTTTCATAAGATAGATGGATCTTGGGTCAAGGTTCCAAAAAGAAAAGCACAAACCCTAGAGCCTGAGATCCCACATCACGAGTCTGACCATCACTCTCCTCCACCTAGCCACATGGATATCCCTGATATACCCTCCAGCTCAGCTGGACCTTCCACATCCATGCCACCACCTCCTCCAGTCAGTGGGCCTTCCTTCCTATCAGAGGATCAGATGCGCACCTTAGCATCTGTCATTTGCCAGCAGATGAGGGAGGAGATGAGATCCATGATCTCCACTGAGTTGGCCCCCATCAGAGCTTCACATGAAGGGCTTCTACAAGAGCTGAAGGAAGTTAGAGCTCAAATTGAAGCTACAACGCAAGAAATGATTGGTGTGGGTGCCACCCAAACCTGCAGGTCAATTGAGCTCAAGGACAGCTTGAAGACCATTTCCAAGAGTCTCAAAGAGTTGACAAGCTCAGGAGGCAATGTGGGCACTCTAGTTGCCCAACTTAGAGGGAGGATTGAAATGGCAACTGAAGAATTTGAAGCACTTGTGGCAGCCTTCCACAAGTCACAGGGAGATCAATTTAAGACCCTAATGGATTCAATCAATGCTTTTATAGATGCAGCTTGTAGGGTTTATGAGCAACGTCGCCAATAAGGGACGTTTTGTAAACATCTAGGGATCTTCTTTTTGTAAACCCTAGGCTATTTTGAAACACTTTTTGTATTAGAAATCAATACTTGTAATGATTTCTTCTTTTGACTATGTACTGACTTCAAAGGTTTACAATGACATATGAATGACATACAATTTCTTTTGAAACCCTGTGTACATTTCTAACTCTGTGTATGTGATTGTGTATGTGATTTTGTGATGTGCCATAAAAATCTTATCACATACCTTGAGTGTTCAAATTTGATACAAAAAAACAATGCATATAAAACAGAGGGAGCACATCTTGTGATAACTATACTAAACAAAAAGATGAGTCTGAAATGAATTCCAAAACAAAGGGGGAGTGATATGAATGACTGAATTCATTAATAGAAATGACTTGGACAGGAGGAGCACAACTTGAATATTCTTAAGTGGTTCATGGAAATATGCTGAATCTTACTAGGAAGTATGCTTTAAGCACCTACAGATAATTTGTCCCCTTCATTGTTGATGACAAAAAGGGGGAGTAGAACCCATAGAACCAATATGGATAAGGGGAGTAGAACCAATATGGATACATTGGAATGCAAAATACAAAATTCATGCTTAAAAGTTGAATTAGAAGAGATAAAATTGAAGAATATTGGCTTTAAGATAATTGCCCTTCTGGAAAAGAAAGGGAGAGTCAAAAAGAACTTAGCTTTCAATTATCTTTAGCATCAATATTTCATTTCACATTGTATCTAGTTCTAATCAAAACATTATACCTGTACATCTGAGCAAATACTGTGTATATGTTTAAATTTCGAATTTTGCATATACTCAGTGTTTTGTCATCATCAAAAAGGGGGAGATTGTTGACCCCCTAATGGATTTTGATGAATACAAAACACTAGAGTATAATTCCATTTATCTTAACAATTTAATTGAGAAATTCATGTGTTTTATTAAGAATATTGTTAAGAAATGTCTAGGCAAGTTTTCATAATTTTTATGAATTTATTGAAGAATTTTTTGAGATGAAAGAAAAAGTTCAGGGACAGCCGAGACGTCTCCTGATAGTCTCAGAGACGTCTCTGACACAAACAGGAAGAACTGGCATGTCTGGAGACGTCCCCGGCACCTGCCGAGTCGTCCCCGCGATAGCGGAGTCGACTCTCTCAGTAGCGGAGTCGACTCTCTCAGTGGCGGCAGAAAGGCAGTTTTCAAGAGACATGCGCGAGACGTCCCCACCATACGCGGAGTCGTCCCCGCAAGTAAAAAGCAGATCTCCGGAGTCGTCCCCTAGATAGCGGAGACGGCTCTCTCAGGGTTTTCCAGAGAATGATTTTTTCGGTGATAAGGCAGCGGAGACGTCCCCTGAAAGAGCGGAGTCGACTCTCTCAGGGAATTCCAGAAGACATGTTTTTCTGAGATAAAGAAGCGGAGTCGTCCCCGAGGGAGCGGAGTCGACTCTCTCAGGGAATTCCAGAAGACATGTTTTTCTGAGATAAAGAAGCGGAGTCGTCCCCGAGGGAGCGGAGTCGTCCCCATTCAAAAAGTGCAAACAAGCCGAGACATTCCCGTAAAGTGCAGAGACGACCCTCTCAGCAAATCAGAAAGGCAAGGATTCAAACGGTACAATTCCAGAGTCGTCCCCGTAAAGAGCCGAGTCGTCCCCAAACAACATAAAAAGTAAAATCTTGTAGCCGAGACGTCTCTCGTTGAAGCGGAGACGTCCCCGGAACGCCTGGGACGCGACTGACAACTTTTCAGGTTTGGTTTGAATTTCAAATCTCCTTCACTTTATCTCTAACGGCTATATTTGCTTTTTGGGCTATAAAAGGGACCTCTTAAGTGCTTCTAAACAACTCTTCACCAACCCAAAGCAAAATCATTCAAGAGAGAAGAAAGAAAAAGAGGTTCAAGGGAGTTAGTGCATTCAAGTGAAGAAATCAAGTGCTTTCAAGCTTCCCAAGTGATTTCAAGCTCAACTACTCTCTTCCGCTCGTGCATTCAAAGCTCACACTCAAACCTACGCGATCCACATCGGAAGAATCACCATTTCCCACGCTTCCAACGGCAAAAGGATTCTTCCGGGTTCTATTGTTTATCATTGTCATATTTGCTTATTTAGAGCTTTCCAATTGTTTGTAAAACTCTTTTAACATTGTGCTTGTTCCAGTCAAGGGACTTGGAACAAGGGAAAGGCGTCCCAAGCCTAGGTTAAATTGGGGGTTTTAGGGTTTGTTGTGAGCCCGGTGTAAAACAACGAGTTGGGTAGTGAACTCGCAAAACTACCGTACTGTAATCGTGGATTATAGTGGAAATTCCCAAAGGTGCTTTGGAGAGTGGATGTAGGAGCAGTGGAGGCTCCGAACCACTATAAAAGCCTGTGTTTGCGATTGGTTGTCTTCATTGCTTTATTCTTGCTTTAGCTCTTATATTTGTGTGTTTTACTTTTAGATAGTCAAAAAGTTTTTAAAACACCCAATTCACCCCCCTCTTGGGTGACCATCTCTGGGCAACAGTACCAGCTCGTCCCAGCTCAACTCGCTCCAAATTCATGGAGGAGCATCATCGGGTTCCTATCCCTTTGCCTTGCGCAAGGGATACCGACCTTGGTGAACGTTTTCCACCGGTGCTTCATGTTGAAGTCTAACCCGGCGGATGG
The DNA here is from genome assembly GCF_009389715.1 of Phoenix dactylifera. Lineage (NCBI taxonomy): Eukaryota > Viridiplantae > Streptophyta > Magnoliopsida > Arecales > Arecaceae > Phoenix > Phoenix dactylifera. Next base: position 407,066 of record NW_024067799.1, read on the forward strand.
AGAGTGGCTCTACCTCGCCTATCCAGACGGTATGCCGCTCTTCCGAGGTGCCCCTTCCTCTATTCATGAGTAGAAGGAAAAATTTTTCTTTTTTTCCTCCGAGCTCGCGTGGGGATTTGACCCGATGTGGGGGCATCTCCGGCTGAAGGCCCTTAATAAGCTCCCCCAACTTTCGGCGGACGAGCAGAGAGTTCTCGACGCTCTGCATGGCCTCGGGGGGGATATCCTTCTGGCCGACCTCCTGAGTGAGGAAGCCCGGGTGAACGTCGGCCTGAGCTCGGCGCGTCCCGAGGGTAAGAGCAGTCGCACTGCTCCTTCTTCATTTTGCTGCCTTTCTTATTTGTTTCTTTTCTTCTTTTCTTAGTGCTGATCTAACACTTAGAATTTTTTCTTCTTTTCAGACGTTCCCAACATAGTGACCAGCAACAACCATTTTTCGCTTGATTAAAAAAGGCGAGCAGCCGAGGCCGGTGGGCCTCATCCTGAGCCCAAGAAGAAGGCCAAATTGGCTTCGACTTCCGCTCCTACCGAGGCGAGGAGTTCTAGGGCCGGAACTTCCGGATCCGTCCGGGTAGAGGCCCCGGCTACCGAGCAGGCAAGCTCGGGTTCTAGGGGGTGACGGGTTCGGCGCCCCCGGCCTGCCTCGTCCCCATTTCTCAACCGCCAGGTCGGCCAGTCGTCCGTCTGCGGTGCTCGGGCCCCCAACCGAGCAAGGGACCTGAAGTTCCAAGCTCAGGCAGGCCGAGTTCGTCAGGGATTGGAGATCGCTCTAGGAGGGGGTCTGGCGATCTGAAGTTCCCGATCCATGAGGGCAGTTCGGCCCTCCGCGATAGCAATGTCGCGTGCGAAGTATTTCGCCGTGTGTTGCTCCCAGCCGACCGGGCCGAGTTCGAAGCTGTCGATCTCGGCGATCTCGTCGATCAGACTTATTGTAATGCTGCTCGGATAAGTCATCTCCTTGTTTTTGCTTTGGTTATCGGCATTTCTTTCATTTTTACTTATCGTTGCTTTTCCAACAGCATCTTCATGAGATCGATACACTGGTATTCATAGCCTCGGAATGCCAGAATGAGGCTCGGAGGGGCCAAAGGCAGCTGGAGGCGGCCGAGAAGAAACTCGCTGACTTGGAGGCCATGCGACTGGAGGCTGTCGTGCGGATGGAGGCTGCCGAGGCAGAGCGGCGATCGGCAGTTGACGAGCTCGAGGAGGAAAAAGCCGCGCACACTCTAGCGAGGTCGGAGTTGCGCGCCTCCGAGGCACGTCTAGCCGAGGCCTGCTCCGAGCGAGCGACGCAGGAGACTCCCTCTGGGAAAGTCGCCGGAGGGGCTCCCGAGGCCACTGGCGAAGCCCCGTCTAAGGCCGCCGCGGAAGGTCCCGAGCCAATTTCTGCCGAGGACCCCCAAGTAATTATTGTAGACGACCTCGAGGTCGGTGCTGGAGCGGCTGCTGCCCCTTAGGATTTAGCCTCCTCTTTTCTTTCTTTTCTTTGCATTCTTTTGTAAGTGAGGTCGGTCTTCGAAATCATTGTATGGCCGAATCTTAATTTTGTACTTAGCCTCCGAACCTTTATTAATGAGAAATGTTCTTTTTCTAAATTTGTGCTCGCTTAATAAATTTTCATTTTGGCTGCTCAAGTTGAATTCCTCTTTGGCGAATTTCTTCAAGTCTCCAAGCTCAGGTAGATTTTTAGACCTAGATTCCAGTAGAATTCGCTAAGTCATTAGGCTTAGCTTTAAGAGGGATCACGTTAAAGCTCTAGGCTTAGACTTTAGGAAAACTCGCTAAGTCTTCGAGTTCGGGCTCCGAAGAAGTCTCACTGGGCCTTTAGGTTTATCCTCTGAAAAAATTTTGTCAAGTCCTTGGGCTCGGCTTCCAGAATAAGCTTGTCAGAGCTTTAAGCTCGGACTCCAAGAGATCTCGCTAGGCGTTTAGGTTTATCCTCTAGAAAAATTTTGCCAATTCCTTGGGCTCGGCTTCCAGAATAAGCTTGTCGAAGCTTTAAGCTCGGACTCCGAAGAGATCCCGCTAGGCGTTTAGGTTTATCCTCTAGAAAAATTTTGTCAAGTCTTTGGGCTCGGCTTCCAGAATAAGCTTGACTATCAATTTTTGGCGCCGTTGCCGAGGAACGAACCCGGGTCACCCGCGTGACAGGCGGGAATACTCAACTTTAAAGACCACGCAATAACACGTATCTGGTAGAATAGTGATTACGAGTATCGATCCACAGGGATTGGGGTACAGTTGTTTTCTTAAAAATAAAAATATTTAAACAGAAGAGTTTGTGAAGAAAATTAAACTAAGAAATTTGATAAAAAAATGCAATTAAAATGATATCAGTTTGAGGGAACCTAGGGCAAGAAATTCACCACTAACATCGGAACAAGGGTTAATTGTATTTTACTTCATTCTTGGATTAACATGCAAATTGGCTACAAGCCTAATAAGCATACGAATAAAATTTCACAAAAGTAATTTAGGCATAATCCATCTTTAGTTAGCATGAAATGTCTACCCTAATCTAATGTGGCAGGACACTGATCTTCCCTAAGCATGGATTATCTTATATTTACTTAGTGATTATGAAGAACAGTTGTATAAACGTCATACTTAAAATCACAGAAATTAAATATGAGATGAAATAAAATATTCATTAAGAACAAAATAAAGTTTATACAACTCCAGGAATAGGAAATTAAAATATAAAACCCTTGGCCCTTTGTTAGGGCTGCATCCAGCCCTAGTGCAGAGATCAGCCCTGCATGGAGAATTGAACAGCCGCAGCAGTAGAGAAGGCTTTCATCGTGACCTGCTCTTCTTTCTTTCTTCCTCTGGCGACTTCCATTGAAGAAACTTCCTCTTAGCACTTCATTTTTTTATATAGGGGAAATCATTCTCGAAATGCCCCAAAGTCTTCTCTCTCTCTCCTTCTATTATTTTTTTCTTTTGTGTGGAACTCCCCTCCTCCGAAGAGATCCTGGAACTGTGTGGAGTATTGTACAGCATCTGGGCAGAAGATCAATTACCAAAAGTCATCCATTCACTTCAGTCCGAGCACGGAGCGGAGAGTCAGACACGAGATCAGGATTGTTGACCCCCTAATGGATTTTGATGAATACAAAACACTAGAGTATAATTCCCTGTGTATTAACAATTTATTTGAGGATTTCAGGTGTTTATCTAAAAATATTGGTAAGAAATGTCTAGGCATGTTTCCATATTTTTCAAGGATTTATTGAAGAATTTTTGAGATGAAGAAAACAGATCAGGGACAGCCGAGACGTCTCCGGTTTGTCCCAGAGACGTCTCTGGCATGAACAGGAAGAATTGGCATGTCTGGAGACGTCCCCGGCACCTGGCGAGGCGTCTCGCAGGGTCGGAGTCGACTCCTAACTCTGCGGAGTCGACTCTCTCAGAGGCGGCAGAAAGGCCGATTTCAAGGGATGCGCGCGAGTCGTCTCCGAAGGACGCGGAGTCGTCCCCACGAGTAAAAAGCGGACTTTCCGAGACGTCCCCAGAGAGCGCGGAGTCGACTCTCTCAGGGGATTCCAGAGGACGTATTTTTCGGTGATACAACTACGGAGTCGTCCCCGACGTCGCGGAGTCGTCCCCATGCAAAAAGCGCAAACATCCCGAGACGTCCCCGTAAAGTACCGAGCCGACTCTCTCAAAAAAACAGAAGAACAAGCATTCAAGTCGTTCTTCTTCAGAGTCGTCCCTATAAAAGTGCCGAGTCGACTCCAAACACCGTCAAGAGAAATTTTATACAGCCAAGACGTCTCGCGTCGAAGCGAAGACGTCTCCGGAGCGCCTGGAACGCGACTGACACACTTTTGCAGGTAAATTTGAATTTCAAACGGTCATATTTTTGTGTCTAACGGATCTATTGCTTTTTGGGCTATAAAAGGGAGCTTTTAAGTGCCTTCCAACAACTTCTCACCAACCCAACACAAGATCATTCAAGAGAGAAGAAAGAAAAAGAGGTTCAAGGGAGTTAGAGCTTTCAAGAGGAGAAATCAAGTGCATTCAAGCTTTCCCATCTGATTTCGTGCTTAACTACTCACTCCCACTCGGCATTCAAAGCTCACATTCAAGCCAACGCGATCCACATCGGAAGAACCACCATTATCCACGCTTCCAACGGCTAAAAGGGTTCTTCCGGATTTTATTATTTCTCATTGTTATATTCGCTTCATTAAGAGCTTTTAAATCTTTGTAAAACCTTTGTTTATTGTGCTTGTTCCAGTCAAGGGACTTGGAACAAGGGATAGGCATCCCAAGCCTAGGTTAAATTGGGGGATTGTAGGGTTCGTTGTTAGCTCGGGGTAAAACAACGAGTTGGGTAGTGAACTCGCAAAACTACCGTACTGTAATCGCTGATTATAGTGGAAATTTCCAAAGGTGTTTGGAGAGTGGATGTAGGAGCAGTGGAAGCTCCGAACCACTATAAATCTTTGTGTGTTTGCGTTTGACTGTGATTGCTACTTTAGTTTTACCTTTGCACATACACTTGTGTGTTTTGTTTTAATTAGTCAAAAAATTTTAAAACACCCAATTCACCCCCCTCTTGGGTGACCATCTCTGGGCAACAAGTGGTATCAGAGCGGGTGCTCTGTGTATTTCTTGAAGACCTAACCGTCTTAGCCAAAGATCTAGATGGCAACACCCTTCAACAATGTTCCTGCTGAGGGGCAGGCAACCAATAGACCTCCACTCTTCAATGGGATAAATTATTCCTATTGGAAGACTAGAATGAGGATTTTTATTCAAGCACAAGATTATGCCTTGTGGAGGGTTATAATCAAGGGACCACACGAACCATCTCACATGGTTAATGGCATTCAAGTTTCCAAACCTGAGGAGGATTGGGATGAGAATGATAATAGGATGGTTCAACTCAACGCTAGAGCCATGAACTCATTATTTTGTGCTCTAGATGTGAATGAGTTTAATAGAGTCTCCACATGTAGTTCCGCCAAGGAAATATGGGATAGGCTTGAAGTTACCCATGAGGGTACCAATCAAGTCAAAGAATCTAAAGTGAACATTCTGGTACACAAATATGAATTATTTAAGATGGAACCCAACGAAACCATTTCATGCATGTTCACACGTTTCACTGATATAATAAATGGTCTAAAGAATTTGGATAAATCTTACACTAACCCAGAACTTGTGAGTAAAATTCTCAGGTCCTTGCCAAAAACATGGGAAGCGAAGGTCACGGCGATCGTAGAAGCTAAAGACCTCAACACATTGGGACTTGAACAACTATTGGGCTCATTGATGACGCATGAGCTCACAATGAAGCAACATGAAGAAGATTTGCCAAAGAAGAAGACAATCGCACTCAAGGCTACTTCGAGTGTTTGTGAAGAAGAAAGTAGTGAGAGTGAAGAAGAAAGCGAAGATGAGGACTTGGGCTTAATAGTAAGGAAGTTCAAGAAATTCATGAGAAGAAAGAAACCCTTCCCAAGAAAGAAGTTTGGAGGGAGAAATGATTGGGAAAAGGAAAAAGAAAAAGAAAGAGACCCAATCATATGTTATGATTGCAAGAGACCGGGACACATCCGTTCCGAATGCCCTCAACAGAAGAAGCACTTTGGAAAGAAGAAGAAGAAGGCATTGAAAGCAACTTGGGATGATAGTGACACATCATCCTTCGAGGAAGAGAAGGAAGAGACCGCCAACTTGTGCTTCATGGCATTCGAAGACGATGAGGTATGTCAAAGCTCAACCACAAATTTTACTTTAGAAGAATTATATGAAGCTTTCCAAGAGCTCATGAGTGATTGTAGTATGTTAGGAGCAAAGAATAAAGAATTAAAGGCCTCCAATCAAAAACTAAAGGATGACATTAAAAACCTATTGATTGAGAAGGAGAGCGTTGAAAATGTTAACACCATTGACCTAGAAAATAAAAATTCAAAGCTTAGCATTGAAAACGAAACGGCAAAAACACTAATTAAGGAATTAAATCTAAAAGTTAAATCCCTACTCAATAGTAATACCTCACTTACGCAAAATGTCGAATCCCTTAAAAATGATAAGGAAGAATTGGCTAAAGAAAATTTGGTTCTTAAAAATGAGGTACATAAGTACAAACCAATTGTGAAGAAATTTACACTTAGTTCTGAAAAATTAAATCTTATTCTATCCAATCAAAGAGCTGTTTTTAATAAAGCCGGATTAGGATACAAAACTAGCAAACAACAAAAATATCTAAAGAACTTTTTTGTGAAAGCAAAAGATACCAAAACTGAAAAACCTACATGCTTTCATTGTGGAAAAAGTGGACATAAAGCCTATTCTTGCATTCAAAGAAAGATTCAATCTAACAAGAATACATTTGTAAAAGGTAAAAACACAACTAAAGTGTGGGTGCCTAAGGGGACCAACTACACTAACCAAGAAGGACCCAAGAAAACTTGGGTACCTAAGAGCTTCACATGATTATTTTGCAGGTATGCCTTGCAGCCGGGAGTAAAAAGAGAATGTGGTATCTTGATAGTGGTTGCTCAAGGCATATGACCGGTGACAAGAGCCTTTTCGTCACCTTGAAATCGAAAGAAGGAGGAGTAGTCACATTTGGAGACAATGCTAAAGGTCAAATCATTGGCGTTGGTAAAATCTCCATATCACCCTCCTCATTTATTGACAATGTATTGTTAGTTAATGGATTAAAACATAATTTATTAAGTATAAGTCAATTTTGTGACAAAGGCTTTAAAGTGTCTTTTGAATCTTCACTATGCATAATTAGTAGTCCAATTGACAATGAAATCATACATACGGGACATAGGCGTGGAAATATTTACATGGTAGATCTTGATGATCTCACCATGAAGGATGGCCAATGTCTTGTAGCCATGGATGCCAAAGTCAATGAGACTAGCTGGTTATGGCATCGTAGGTTAGGGCATGCTAGCATGGATTTAATTTCTAAATTGATTACAAAAGATCTAGTCAAAGGATTACCAAAAATAGACTTTGAAAAGAACAAAATCTGTGCTGCATGTCAACTAGAAAAACAAACAAGAAGTTCCTTTAAGTCTAAGAACATAGTCTCGACATTAAAACCCTTAGAACTAATTCACATGGATTTATTTGGACCTACTAGAACTGCTAGTCTAGGGGGTAAGAAATTTGGTCTTGTGATTGTTGATGATTTTTCACGTTTTACATGGGTTTCATTTCTTGCACATAAAGATGAGTCCTTTCCCGCTTTTATCAAGTTTCATAATAGAATTTCGAATGAACTTAATCTTAAACTAAAAGCAATTAGGAGTGATCATGGTACCGAGTTTGAAAATCAGCACTTTGAAAAATTTTGTGAAGAAAACGGTATAAATCACAATTTCTCGGCCCCTAGGACACCCCAACAAAATGGGGTGGTAGAAAGGAAGAATCGCACACTAGCAGATATGGCTCGTACCATGTTGTGCGAATCGGATCTACCAAAATATTTTTGGGCTGAAGCAATAAATACTGCATGTCATATTTTAAACCATGCATTAGTCAGATCTATGTTAAAGAAAACACCTTATGAGTTGCTGAAAAATAAGAAGCCAAATATATGTTATTATCATGTTTTCGGTTGTCGTTGCTTTATTTTAAACAATGGAAAGGACAATCTAAGTAAATTTAGTGCTAAATCAGATGAGGGGATCTTCTTAGGTTATTCCTCATCTAGTAGAGCATACAGGGTCTTCAACAAGAGAACTCTCATTGTTGAAGAATCCATTCATGTTGTTTTTGATGAAGCTAATGGAGATTCTTCTAGAAAAGTAGAAGATAGTGATGCAGGTATACTTGAAGACAGAATGAAGGAGTTCTCCATACAAGACAAACAACTTGAGGATGAAGTCAAGGAAGATACAATTCAGCAAGATGAAGAAGATCAACCCCAAGCAAGAAATCAAGATCTTCCGAGGGAATGGAGGTATGCACATGGTCATCCAAGGGATCTAATCCTTGGTGATCCTTCACAAGGGGTAAGGACAAGATCCTCTCTAAGAAATACTTGTAATTATCTTGCATTCGTTTCACAAATAGAGCCCAAATCACTAGAGAAAGCCGAAAAGGATGAAAATTGGATAAATACTATGCAAGAGGAATTAAATCAATTTGAAAGAAATCAAGTTTGGACTCTAATGATAAGACCCCCTAATGTTTCAATTATAGGCACCAAGTGGGTATATAGAAATAAACTAGATGAAGATGGAATAGTAATAAGAAACAAAGCTAGACTAGTTGCCAAAGGCTATAATCAGGTGGAAGGAATAGATTTTGATGAAACTTTTGCTCCTGTTGCTAGGTTAGAGGCTATTAGACTATTTTTGGCATACGCATGCTTCATGGATTTCAAACTCTATCAAATGGATGTAAAAAGTGCCTTTTTAAATGGTTATATAATGGAGGAAGTTTATGTAGGACAACCTCCAGGTTTTGAAAATCACTTACATTCAGATTATGTTTATAAATTGCATAAAGCATTGTATGGACTTAAGCAAGCCCCTAGGGCATGGTATGAAAGATTAAGTAATTTTCTAATTGAAAATAAATTTAAAAGAGGAAATGTAGACAAAACCCTCTTCATTAAAAGAAAAGGGAATGACTTATTGCTTGTGCAAATTTATGTGGATGATATAATTTTTGGTGCTACTAATGATAGTCTTTGTCAAGAGTTTGCCAAGCTTATGCAGGGAGAATTTGAAATGAGCATGATGGGTGAGCTCAACTTCTTCCTTGGGCTACAAATAAAACAATCAGAGGAAGGCATCTTCATCAGTCAGTCCAAATATATCAAGGAAATGTTGGAAAAATTCAAGATGAAGGATGCAAAGGAAATCAGCATACCCATGGGCTCAAGTTGCAAGCTTGACAAAGATGAAAAAGGTAAAAGTATAGACTGCAAATTGTACAGAGGTATGATAGGCTCTTTACTTTATCTTATTGCTAGTAGACCAGACATATTATTCAGTGTTTGCATGTGTGCTAGATACCAAGCATGTCCTAAGGAATCACACTTGCAAGCTGTTAAAAGAATTTTCAGATATCTAGTAGGGACATCTAATGTAGGCTTATGGTATTCTAAACAATCTGACATAAATTTAATTGCTTATTCCGATGCTGATTTTGCCGGGTGCAAACTCGACAGAAAAAGCACAAGTGGCACATGTCAATTCTTGGGTGCTAATTTGGTTTCTTGGTTTAGCAAGAAACAGAATTCAGTTGCCTTATCCACAGCTGAGGCTGAGTACATTGCAGCTGGAAGCTGTTGTGCCCAAGTTCTTTGGATTAAGCAACAACTTGAAGACTTCGGTATCAAAATGGACAACATACCAATTAGATGTGATAATACAAGTGCAATTAATTTAACAAAAAATCCTGTCCAACACTCTAAATCAAAACATATAGAGATTAGGCATCACTTTATAAGGAATCATGTGCTGAAAAATGATGTGATGATTGAGTATGTATGTACTGAAATTCAATTGGCCGATATCTTTACAAAGCCCCTTAATAAAGATAGGTTCAACTTTTTAAGGAATGCTTTGTGCTTGTATGATCCTAGCAAATAAATTGAACTTGTAATGCAATGCCTTGCTACTCAAACTAATAATCCACTTCAAGGTGACAAATAGCAAACCTAGTATCTAATAAGTGAAAACATGAATCTATCAAAGTTAGATGATGAATTGTTTGACTTTCCGGAGGATGGTTACCCTCCCTTGGACTCTTCATGGAGATATTTTCAGAGCCTATTTCATAGGCATTCGAAACTTGGTCAAACATTCCTCATTTCAATATTGATGAATTCAAAAATCATTATAAAAACTTTTGTAGGATGTATTATTGAAGGGAAGGATCACAAGCAAACTCACTCTATATTCACCAAAAGAAATCACGTTGATTATTGTGGTTGAATAAAATAAATTGGGAAAAGATAAAAATCAGTCTGAAATTTTTCAGTGCCGGAGACGTCTCTGGCAAATCACAGAGACGTCCCCCCGGCGAGACGTCTCGCATTAGTCGCGGAGACGTCTCGGGGACCGAATGAAAGTTTTTAAATTAGGTCGAAACAGCTCGAGCCGACCCGAGCTATCCTCTTTCGTCCCCAACAAAAACACAAAACCCTTGCCTCCATTTTCTCTCCACCACAAATCGAACCAAAATCTTCCCATTTCCCTAAGATTTCCAATCCATGGCACCTAAGAGAGCTAGGCGAACGGGTGGGAGGCATCCTAGAGTAGCAAACGACGACGAGGAACGGAGGGAAGAGCCCTCCGCGCCGTCTCCTCTGGTTGCTCCGCCAACCGTGACCCTTTCCTGTGCAAATCGCACAGTAACCACGGGTAGGTTCATAGATTTCCAGTTTCTAGCGAGTGAGGGGTTCTCTATTGGAGAGAGACTCCGTGCCCAAGGTTGGAAATACCTATGTACCCTAAACACATCAACCTATCCCGGCCTAGTGAGAGAAATGTTTAGCAATATGGCCTTAGGGGACTCGGGGTACACCGGACATGTCCGAGGAACATTGATAGAAATCAATGAGGATATTCTATCTAGCGTATTGCAAATCCCTAAATACGGTGAGGCTCCGACCTCACATCCCCAAAGGGAGATTGCCCTAAACCTACTTCTAGGTAGAGAGGACTGCGGCCCTCTTGACGTAGTTAACTCCCAAGACCTCAATGTCGAGATGAGATTGCTTTTGAGCATTGTTAACCGGGTCTTGTTTCCAAAAATCGGTCGCTTCGATTTCGTTTCGGAGCGAGATTTAGCCATCATGCACCACATCTTGCTAGGGATTCCCCTAAACCTCCCTAGACTTTTTGAATTTTTCGGTGTTTGGGAATGGATCCTTGTTTTCATCACCGGATTCTTTATTTGTTGTTCTTTCTTCCTCAAGTCGACTCGGGTTTACTTGGAGTCGACTCGACTGACTTGTGAACCGACTCGAGATCTTCGGAAGACGTCTCGTTCTCAGAGGCCTAAAAAATGATTCTCTGTCTTTTGAACTGATCTGCCTCGGAGTCGACTCGGGCCTTGTTGGAGTCGACTTGGTTAACTTAGGGGTCGACTCTGAAATACTTGGAGTCGACTCATTCACAGAATCTCCAAAACTGAGTCTCTGTCTTTTAGACTATTTTCCTCTAGGAGTCGACTCGGACAAATTGGGAGTCGACTCGGCTGATGTGGGAGATTCAACATCTTTTTCTGCAGTCTCACTATTAGTATGTAATTGAAGCACATGTGAGCTAATCTGAGATTTATCATAAATATTTTTAAAAGTATCCCAGATTTTTTTAGTAGATAAGCATGCAGAAATCTTATTAAATATAGTTTCATGGATAGCACAATATAGTATGTTCATAGCATTAGCATTCAATTGTGCTAAGTCTTTTTCATTAATAGTTTGAGAGAGTGTTTGAAGGTCATTTATTATGATATTCCATAAATCATAGTTTTGTGATTGAATAAAAATGCACATGCGTGCTTTCCAATATGTGTAGTTTATGCCATTAAATAGTGGAGGTCTATCAATTAATTATCCCTCTACTAGAAAACTATATATTTGAGTTATCATGATCTTTGGCTCTTGATCGTGAGATCAACAATTAACCTTAGAGCACCTGCTCTGATACCACTTGTTGCCCAAGGTGACAACCCAAGAGGGGGGGGATAAATTAGGTTTTCCAAAAATTATGTTTCCTTTTGAATTGAATGTAACGGAATGATAAGATGTTATTTTAAGCTCTAGGCAATTACAAGTAAAGCAGTGGAAACTTAAGCTAGAGCAATTATATTATGGCTTTAGGGTGCAATTGATCTAAAATCAACTTATAGTTGTATGATCAATTTTAATCTATGTGAATGGTAAGAATGGAGTGGAAGCTAAGCAAGTTCTTAAAAATTACTTATAAATCAATTGGAAATAAAGCTAGAGATATTACACAATCAAGTATGAATGTAAGGCATGGAACATAAGAGATAAGGCATTACAAACACAAAGATGTATAGTGGTTCGGTGCACCCCAGCACCTACATCCACTCCCCAAGACCTTTTAGAAATTTCACTATAATCCCTCAGATTACAGCCGGTTGTTTTACAAGCTCCCAACCTAACTTGTTGTTTTCACGAGATCACAACGAACTCGGTCAGTTTTCACAGGCTCACCGACTAGAACCAATTGATTGTTTTTCGGATTCACAATCAACCCAGTTGGTTTTTCCAAAGGCTCACCAACCACAACCTTATAACGATTGTTTTCCAGGTTCACAATCAACCCAGTTGGTTTTTTCAAAGGCTCACCAACCACAACCTTACAACGTTGGTTTTATACTTGGCTTACCAACAAACCTTAACCCCTTGATTCAATTCCTTGATTGAATCAAGTTATAAGATATTATTAGAACAAGAGTTTAAAAAAAATACAAGCTTCGTAAACAAGCAGATATAACAATGTAAACAAATAGAGTAAAGAGAAGAAGCCCTCAAACAAGTTTTGTAGATAAAGAAACTCGGCTTCTTCTTTACTTGACCCTCTTCTGATTTCACACAAGCTAGAGGATCACTGAGGCAGCACACAGTTGGAGAGGAAGCTTTGGAATTCACTCGGATGCTCTTCTTCTTTCACTTTTGCTTTGAATGGCCCTTTTGTGCTTTTGGAAGGTTTCTCTTGAAATCTTCTTGAAATCTCTTTCCTATGTGTTCTCTCCCACTTCCTTTTTTTTTCCCTAGCTCTTTCCTTAATTTTATAGCTTTGGATAGCGTGGGAACAAAAATCTAGCCGTTAGAGACAAAAATAGAGCCGTTGGAGTTGAGAAAAAATTAGCTGTTATGCCTCTCAGCATGCTCGAGTTGACTCAGCTGAAACAGGAGTCGACTCGTGAATAGTAGTCTGCCAGCACTGTAGCTGGGAGTCGACTCGAGCACTGTAGCGCTGAAGTAGGAGTCGACTCGAGCACTGTAGCGCTGAAAATCAACTCTATGTCTTTTTGTCTGTTCTCAGTCGGAGTCGACTCGCAGAGTCCCGAAGTCGACTCGAGCACTGTTCCTTGAAACTCCAGAGTGCCAAAGTCGACTCTGAACTTTCAGGAGTCGACTCGAGGACAGTTCTTTAGAGTTTTTCTTTAGAATTGTCCCTCTAACTTGAATCCTTTGAACTTGAACCTTGGGCCAATGAAGTGTAGCTTTCTTCCAACTTTTCTTGAGAGCTTTTGAGATCTTTTTGTATTTTTCCAACTTGCTATGTTCCTTACAAAACAAATTATCTTTCTTCTTCCAACACAAACATTAGTAATTATACTTCAAGATTTTGTGATCATCAAAATCAATCTTTAAATCAATCTTTGGGTCATCATAAGTATTAATGATACACCGAATCATTAGCGAGAAGGATACATCAAAGCAAGGTGAGGAAGAAAAGGAAGATGACTATAGTTCACCACAACATCAGGATCTACCTAAAGAATGGAGGTATGCACATGGTCACCCCAAAGACTTAATAATAGGTGATCCATCCCAAGGGGTAAGAACTCGATCCTATCTAAGGAATATTAATAACTACCTTGCTTTTGTATCTCAAATAGAGCCTAAAACTTATGAAAAAACCGAACATAATGTAAATTGGATCAATGCCATGCAAGATGAATTGAATCAATTTAAAAGAAATGATGTCTGGACATTAATTGAAAGACCTAGAAACAAATCAATTATTGGAACCAAATGGGTATTTAGAAACAAACTTGATGAAAATGGAATAATAACTAGGAACAAGGCTAGACTAGTAGCTAAGGACTATAATCAGGAAGAAAGGATTGATTTTGAGGAAACTTTTGCCCCAGTTGCTAGATTAGAAACCAATATTACAACTTGCATTTGCTTGTTATATGAATTTTAAATTATATCAAATGGATGTAAAGAGTGCCTTTCTAAATGGTTACATAACAGAAGAAGTATATGTAGAACAACCTTCTGGCTTTGAAGATCATGAATTTTTCGATTATGTATTTAAATTGCATAAGGCACTGTATGGTTTGAGACAACCTCCTAAAGCTTGGTATGATAAACTTAGTAATTTTTGCTAGATAATAAGTTCAGTAAAGAAAATATAGATAAAATACTATTCATTAAGAGAAAAAATAAAAATCTCCTTGTAGTGCAAATATATGTAGATGATATAATATTTGGTGCTACTAACAATTCTTTGTACAAAGAGTTTGCTGAGCTAATGTAGGATGAGTTCGAGATGAGCATGATGGGAGAACTCAATTTCTTCCTCAGACTCCAGATCAAGCAAACTAAGAAGGGGATCTTCATTCACCAAACAAAATACACAAAAAAATTCCTCAAGAAGTTTGGGAAAGAAGACCCCAAGAAAATGGGAACTCCGATGAACTCTACTAGTAAGTTGGATAAAGATGAAAAAGGTAAGAGTGTAGACACTAAACTTTATAGAGGTAGGATTGGTTCTTTGCTTTATCTTACTGCTAGTAGGCTTGATATTATATTTAGTGTTGGAATGTGTGCTAGATATCAGTCTGAACCTAAAGAATTGCATTTATCTGCTGTTAAAAGAATTCTTAGGTATTTAAGAAGTACATCTAGTATAGGACTATTTGTTCGGCTAAAGCCACTGTTACGGGCTAACTTCTCCTTCTGATCACGAGGTACTCTAGAGATTCTTGTTTTGAACTCAATGCATACTCAGATGCTGATTTTGCGTGGTGCAAATTAGATAAAAAAAAGTACTAGTAGGATATGTCAATTTTTAGGTGCCAACTTAATCTCATGGTTTAGCAAAAAGCAGAATTCAGTTGCACTATCTACGGTTGAGGTCGATTACATTGCAGTATAAAGCTGTTGTGCTCAAATATTATGGCTTAAGCAACAATTAGAGGACTACGGAATTAAGCTTGACAAGATTTCCATAAAATGGGATAACACTAGTGCAGTTAATTTGACTAAGAACCCAATTCAACACTCTAAGTCAAAAGCATATTGAAATTAGGTATCACTTCATTAGAGATCATGTGCAAAATAGAAATATAAATATTGAACACGTGTGCACAGAAAGGCAATTAGCTGATATATTTACAAAACCTCTTAGTAAAGATAGATTTTGCATGCTTAGAAGAGAATTAGGAATATGGGACCCTTTTGTTTAGAAAAGAAGATCAAATAATTAATTTAGAGCTTCCTCACATGTGTATCAGTGTCCCATAAAAGTTTGATAATGATCAGAGAACCAAAAAAATCAAAAAAAAAAATTCATGGAGGCCTGAATTGGGGCCAACCCGAGGCCAAAGCGGGGGCGACCCCCTTGAGTTGACCCAAGCAAAAGCTGGGGTCGACACGACGACGGGATCCCCAATTTTAAGGGGGAGCCGTGAGCTAGGTTAGGGCATTTTTCTCCCCTATATCCTCCAAGAAACCCTATTTTCTCCTCTCCACTCCCTTCCAATCACTTTCAAACAGTGGTAGATCCCTCTCCCAAGCCGTTAGATCAAGTTGTAAGGAAGGGTTAGGTCAAAATGAGACCCAAACGAGCCGTGGCCAAGAGATCTAGTAGAGTGACACGCCGTGGAAGAGCAAACAAGTGAACCATCTACAGTACCTCCACGAGCCGAGCCACAAGTAGAGCCTCCCCAACCTCCTTCCCCTTTGGTTTTGCTCGCTAGGTATGAAGGGAGACCGGTTACAAAGGGGAGGCGCCTAAACTTCGACTTTTGGGATCAAGAAGGATTTAGGCTAAGTGGATGGATCAAGCATCAAGGATGGGAGTACCTCTGCTCCCTAGATCTACCGACCTACCTGGGCTTGATCTGTGAGTTTTATGCTACCCTACGGGTCAGTAGTAGAGGGCTCGTGTTCGAGGTCCGAGGAGTTGAGATTCATGTCTTTGAGGACAGTTTAAGATAGTTGCTCCATCTTTCTTGTGAGGGTGCCATATCGGATAGGCCAGAGGATAGGATCTGAGCTCTACAGTTGATCATTGAGAAAGATGAGATCGACTATTCTGATGATCTAGTAGCCAGTGCCTTCTCTGTTGAGATGAGATTGCTTCATAACTTCATCGGTCGGATACTATTTCCGAAGAGTGGGAAATTCGACCATGTATCCGAGAAAAATTTGGCTATTATGGAGCATGTTATCAGGGCATTCCCCTGAATCTCCCAGCTATGATGATCAGATAGATGCGTGAGGCCATGAGTAGGGCGAGGGTCTCTCTACCCTATGGTATGGTACTCACTCTGATCTTCAAACAATATGAGATTTCTTTAGGAACTGAGATCTCCAGAGACCTACGGCACACCGACACCTACACAGCATAGATACTTATTTGTATGGGCTACGACAAGTTGAATGGCCACTAGGTGCGCATAGGTGTAGGGGCACAGGCACCAGAGCATGATGTACCGGAGCTCGGAGACTCGATTCCTGAGCCCGAGATTCCTACTAAGCATCCGACGTCACATGCAGAGGCAGGGTCGTCATCATCTGCACCTACTAGCCTCATGAAGGAGGACTGGAGTAGGTTGACTGATATCATGGTAGCTCAGGTGATGGGTCTCTCTGACCGGATGATGAGTAGATTGGATAACATTACAGCTGAGGTCAGAGGAGTATTTGCCCAAATGACGAGTCTCACAGACTGATTGACCACTTTAGAGAGAGATTATCATGGTCACCCTGGAACTCGAGCAGCTGAGTTAGAGGTCTCGGCATAGAACTAGCCAGTTCATAGGGCTCACAGACCATCACAATCATATCATACCAGACCTCCACTCACCACTTACACCAGAAGATCTAAAGCTAGATCATAGCCTTTGGATGCTACTAGGCCTGCAGATAGCACTATAGGAGCTCACTTAGAGTAGTGCCTTGAGTCATTCTAGATCTCTATGTGTTTTTGCCTTTTGTTGATTGTATCATTTATAGCATTTTGAACATATGGAAGTAATTTTGGCATCTATGAAATACAATGTCTTCCTTTGATTTATAATCTTTGTCATTGGCATGCAATTCACCTTGGTATTACATATTTTTTTTGATGATGACAAAAAGGGGAAGAAATATATAAGAAAAAGGGAAAACATATAAGAGAAAAATATAAGAAGAGAAATCAATATTTAAGGGGGAGAACATTGAATACATGCAAATCTGAATTTTCATTAATATACATCTTATTTTTATAATTTCGATCCATGAAACTGTATAATACATAAGCTTTTGGCACATAACTAAAGAAAGTTTCATAGCCTCGATACATAACTTGAAACTCTCAATTTGGCACAAATCCTTGAAAATTTTTACTCAATGAGACATAAGAGAAAACGAGAGTAAAGTTAAAAGAGATTTGACATCAATCTGATGATGATAGGGAGAGCTATTGGTTCCTTGATACATACTCCAAAAATAAGACTATCTTGAACCAAAAGCACCTTATGATGTTAAATTAAACTTTGCATATGAATGGCAAATCAACGATATGTAGTATTTTGTAATCATCAAAAAAAGGGAGATTAAGAATCAGAATGCTATTTTGATGTTTACAAAACCATGAAGGTCATAGGAAAGTACCAATGCAATTAACAAAATTAATCAAATAAATAGATAATCAAGTGAGAGAGTAGTGATATACTCTCGATACATCCAACAAACTTGATACACTCATGGTACACTTATCTACAATACTTAATATGATCCTCAAGAACTCATCCAAGGATAATTCTACTAAAAGAACTTGAGATAAAATCTAATTTCCAGTTTGATCAAACTAAGAGGGAAGTTTCTCTTGATAAGGGACATTTCTGTAATTCTGTTTATTAAAGAAGTGAAACTTGAATGTGCCATACTTCATCAATTTTATTGAAAAATTTTTTTATTACTTCATTGTGCTAAACTAATATTCAATGCAAAAAAACATGGTTAGAGTCGACCCCAAGTAGTTTGGAGTCGATCCTGATACATTTGGCACGACCTGGCACGATGTGGCACAACCTTGGAACACTTGGCACAGAGTTGGAGTCGATCCCAGAAGTAATAGAGTCGATCTTGGCACTTTTTGGTACACTCTGGCACAAGATGGCACAAATGGCACAGACCTTGGATCGACCCCAGGAAACCTTGAGCCGATCCCAAGTTGAGTCAACCCCAAGACATGATGAGCTGATCCCAATGAAAAGAGCCAGAAAAGCAACTCTCTGGAGTTTCTGAGAGGGTCGACCCCAGATAATCTTGAGTCAACTCCACTAAAGCTTGAGTCGACCCCAAGAGAACATGAGTCGACCCCAGCCTGAAGAATCAGAAAATTGGGTCTCTGCAATCCCTAAAAGGATCGACCCCAGGAAAGCTCGAGTCGACCCCACTGTAGCTCGAGTTGACCCCAAGAGAAGATGAGTCGACCCCAGCCCAGAATGATAGAAAGATAAGTCTCTAAAAATCCTGAGAGGGTCGACCCAAAAAAAGTTTGAGTCGACCCCACTGTAGCAGAAGCCGACCCCAAAAATACATGAGTCGACCCTAGTCTGTGGAACAGTAACTTGAGTCGACCCCAAATTTGCTTGGGTCAACCCCAGCACGACTGACAACATAACGGCTAGTTCTGCATAAGTACTTTTTGAGTCTCCAATGGCTAGAAATGGCTAATTTCTCCATTCCAACGGCAAGAGAGTTACTATTAGAATTGGGAAAGTATTTAAGGAGAACTATTCATCAGTGGAAAGAATCCTTTTTTAAGAAGAGCATTCAAATGAAAAACCAAGCTTTCAAGTGCTTCATCATTTGCTTCATTCCAAAATCCAAAAAGAAGGTGGTTGAGCACATTCAAAGAGAAATCAAGAGCTCCACCAACTCTTGAAGAGTGAAGCAATCTCAGTAAAGAAAAAAAAAAGCATCTTCAAAGAAAAAACATTTTTCTTTTCTTCTCCTTAGTGCATATTTAATTTATATGCTCATTTAGGAGCTTTGTTTCTTGTATTTTTAATCTTGTTGTAAGGTTTGTTGGTGAGACCATAAAACCAACGGAATAGGTTGTTGGTGGGCCCAAAAAACCAACATAGGTTTTTGGTGAGCTCGAAAAATCAATTGTAAAGATTTTTGGATTGTGAACCCGGAAAACAATCCAACTGTAATCCGATGGATTATAGTGAATTTCCAAAGGGATGCTTGGGGAGTGGACGTAGGTGTTGTGAGGTGCACCGAACCACTATAATTCTTGTATGTTCGTATTATCTTGTTTGTGTTTTCAATTTCACATATATAATTGACACTAACTAAATCACTCACACACACATCACTTAAGAAGAGTGAAGATCAAAATAATTTAGAAAACCCAATTCATCCCCCCCCCCCCCCTCTTGGGTTGTCACATTGGGCAACACCACCCCTCCAAAAAACAAAAAAATACAGACAGGTCAAGAAGAAAGGATTTGGGTTCACCTCATCACTCAATCACTAGTGGAGTCACTCTGCTTGTCTTCCTCCCTGGAGTACTAATCTAGCGCCTGTCGAGCCATAGATCACATATCCTAGATGTAGAAATATGAAGAGTATCTGATGGTCATGGTTATGGTCATTAAACCTTTATCTATAGTGAACCCCTGCAGTCTGTTGTCAAACATGATTATTCTGAACATGTATTGCTGCTGCTTTTGTATGCTGATTATGTCGATGGATTTTAGAGCACACACCGTCAAACTATTTTCATGCTTGGCCAGGTGGCACCCTGACCACCGGAGAAGGAGGAGGGAGAAGATGGAGGAGACATAGAAGGTTTGGTAGAGGATTGTTCAGAGGGTTGGAAATCTTATAGGGGCTTTCCGAACAACTCACCATCGTGATTCTCGTTGTAGTTGAGCATGATCGGCGGCCGCTCAAGCGGCCATGGTGCTACTAGACAATGGCCGCAGGACTGACACGAAACGGCCGCAGCGCCTTCGCTCCCATCTCACTCGAGAAAGCCGGAGCAAAAGATCTCGATCGTGATCTTCTGCTTCAGTTTCTTCCTGACTATGGACTGAAGCTGGTTGGGCTTGCCGACTTCAGCCCAAATGGCCCATTTTGGGCTGGATCTCACGTTCTCCCCCATTAAGAAAATTTCATCCTAAAAATTTAAAATATCTAGGCTTTGTAAATTTAGAGATGCTCGGCCCATTGAGTAACATAAATCCAAGATCTCATTCTCCTCAATCAAAATCAGTATGATAGATAATTTTGGATCAATTATCAAAAGTTTCATATAAACTAGCAAGATTAGCACTAGATAAGTGACTAAGATAAATCTAAGATTGAACTCATCATCTTGATGCAGGTTCACTCCTGATCAGATTGGGATCGATTCACCACAAAATTGATTAAAATTAATTGTATTTGGGATATGTTAACCCCATGGTTTCAACGGTTTACCATTTGATTTTAATGATAAGAAATAAATGAATTTAGTTCATTATTATGATTAATTATAGCAAACAAATAAAAATTAGAAATTGAGATTTCTTTTGAAGGCAAATGATGGAATTCTGAACAAGTATTAGTATTTTCAGCATAAATTTTTATTGAAATATAATATTAATACAATTTTTGACGATATGGAAAGAAGACTTATTTGTCTATAACTTTTATATTCAATATATTTTCAAATTTGAACTTTAGCTATGAGTATCTATCTGTAGCTATAATTCAGGTTGACATATGTTTACTCTTTTAGCTGTAACTTTTCAACCAAATATTTTAAAATAATTCTTGTCAGGTTGAAAAGTTAACTTAAAGGTATACAACTTCCATATGAAATATATTTTCAAATTTGGATGTTAGCTATGAGTATTAGGGTCTATACTCTATCTATCTGTGGCTGTAATTCAAGCTGACATATGTTTACTCTTTTAGCTGTAACGTTTCAACCAAATGTTCTTTTGAAATGATTCTTATTAGGTTGGAAAGATAACTTAAAGAGCTACAATTTTTATATTAAATATATTTTTGAATATTGACTATGAGTAATAGCGTTTGCAATCTATCTATCTATAGCTGTAATTCTGGCTGACATATGTTTACTCTTTTAGCTATAACCTTTCAACTAAATGTCCTTTTGAGATGATTCTTATCAAATTGGAAAGATAACTTAAAGAGCTACAACTTTGTCTCCACCACTAAGTCAAATTCAGCCTTTTTATTTATCAAAAAGGTGCTGCAAGACAGAAAACTAAATCCAATCCAAATCTGCCTATATTAAATGTGTTGGAAAAGAGTTTTCAAAGCTTCAAATTATTTTAAATGGGAAAATGGCTTCTCAAGCCTATAAAAGGAGATTCATATCTCATATTGCAGTAAAAGAAAAAAAAAGGAAGAGAGATCCATAGAGTTTGAAGAGAAATCAAGAGAGTTGTGCTTATAAGTGAAAATTCTTTCTTGTTGAAAAATTGAGTGTAGTACTTTTATTCTTATTATTTTTAATTAAGTATTGTAAGAGAGTTGTGGAGCTTTTGTTAGCTTGAGTGATAGAGAGTAATTACTTGAGAGGATTGTACTCTAAATAAACAAAAGAGTGTTTGAGGAAGTAGATCACCAAGGGTTAGCTCGGATATCGCCAAGTGTTTAGCTTGGTTGCACCTGGAAGACAAGCGATTTGTAAAGCTTTGGATAAGCATAGTGGATTAAATCTTAAAAAGAAGTTCCGAAGAGTGGATGTAGGCTCACAAGGAGACTGAACCACTATAAATCATTGTGTATTACTTTTCTTCCCTTCTCTCTTTATTTTTCTATACTTAGTTGCATATTTGTGATTATTACTTGTTATACTTGTTGCATCTAGTTTATTTCATTAGATTCAAAAATTTGAGGAGATTTGATTTTATTTCTGCAAAATTTTATAAAATCCAATTCACCCCCCACCCCCCTCTTGGGTTGCCTAGTTGGGCCAATAGCATAGAATTTGAAATGAAATAGATCTTATACACTTATTATGGTAGAGTGTTGATCCCTCAAAAGATAATGACCAACCTTAGCGTCAAATAATCAACTAACATTGTTCATGATATACTCAATTTTCTTAATTCTTACTTCCCAAGCATACTAGATCAAGATTAACCTTCGAGATAATTGTCATATTTGCACCATTATAGTAATCATATTCTAGATCCAATTTGAGCAAAGCCAACTCTAGATTTTCTTGACAATTCCATTCTACAATTTGACATTGATCTCTCTTTTGACGATATCAATTCTATGCTCCAATAATTTAAAAGATTCCAGATTAGGTTACTCATGAGCATATTCAACCACCTCAAATCTTTACTTTGAAACTTATTTAGGCATTTTAATGAAATCCCACTAGTAGTTCACCTGCGATGATACAAAATCCATGATCATATATACACACACACACACACATTCGATAAAATTGGAACGATATAGAGAAGATTAGCATGGGCCCTGCGCATATGATACATAAATCGAGAAATGGTCCAAATTTTTTTATGGAAGAACCCATGCAAGCATATGTTGAGTCCCACATCGGTTATTTACTAAGTAGATCTTGGGTACTTATACTAGATCAATAAACCCAAATAAAACCTTGTGGTTAGCTTTTTTGGGTGAGATCCTAAGTTGCTACAAATGGTATCAGAGCAAACTCGGCCCATAGCCAATATGGACTAGGGGATACTACAATACGAGTTAATGAAGGCAGATCATGGGCCGATCGTGGTGCTTATGATTAGATTTGAATGAATTTGAACGAGGGAGTATGTTAGGATCCGTGCAGACGTGTATTTAGTATCACATCAGTTATTCACCAAAGTGTTCTTGGGTACTTATAGAGGACTAAGAAACTCAAATAATATATTTCGGCTAGCCATTTTAGGTGAAATCCTGAGTTGTTACATCGGTAGCTAATTGAAATTTTTAATTTTTTTAGAATATAAATCTAATTGGTGCCAACTTGGAGGGTGCCTTGTTATAATTTTCAAATATGAAAATACATCAAGATCTTGGATTATCATTGTTGCTGGTGGTCCAAACCGAGAACGATTGACACAGCGGTGTGAACGGGGTTCCGTCTGAGTTGTCTTGGTTGGTGTTGGTTACGCTCCACCTTCCACCGGGAAACCTGCGAGCAAGCCTCGCACCACCACTGGGGTAGTGGGGGCCCTCCGACGATCAAGTCAGAGGAGATTGGAGGAGAATGAGAGATAATAATCGCAAGCAAGAGAGTGCTCTGGAAGATATTGCTTACCCCCCCCCTTCTCCCCCCAGCCGCATATATACCTGGCTGGGGGGTCTCTGAGGGGGGTTTGTCATCGTGGGCGCGGCGGAGTGGCCACTGACATGGCCGTTACAGGGCGTCGTGGAGCAGCGCTGGGTACGGCCATGACAGGGCGTAGTGGAGTTCCGCTTTGTACGGCTGATACAGGAGATCGTGGAACAGCATCGAATACAGCCGTTGCAGGGAGTAGTGGAGCAGGAGGCCTCGGCGTGCCTCTGGGAAGCAGCCTGTCGTTATCAAGAGATCTCCGACTCGGGGTCGGAGTGCTGGATCAGGGGGCAGCCGACCCGGGGTCGGGCTGCGGTGCTGAGGATATCCGACTTGGGGTCGGATTGCTAGATTAAGGGGCAGCCGACTCGAGGTCGGGCTGTGGAGCCGAAGATGTCCGACTCGGGGTCGGATTGCTGGATCAAAGGACAGCCGTAGTCTTCATGGGCGCGCGTGCCAGTCACGTGGAGCATGGCGGCTTAGTTCCCCCGTAACAGTAGCCCCCACTTCCGAGCCTGGAACCAGAAGGGGAACGGGTGAAGGGAGTGATGCTTCGAGATTGCCGCCATCCCTCGGAGAGGCGCGCGCGCTTCGAGCTCCCCGCCTTCTTTATGGCGTATGGCGGTTGTTGCTGACCTGGCAGTCTGAGGATTTCGGCGGACATCCTTCCTTAATGGTGTCGATTTGCCTTTGGGGCGCGAGCGACCCTTCGGCGGCCAGGCGTCCTCTGGCGTCATCGAGGCATCACCCGCCTTTCCGCCTATTTAACCGGGGGCCCTCCCCCGTCCGTCTTCCTCTTTACAGACATTTTCGAGTTTCCCCTTTGCGCTGCCGTTGTTGCCGTCGGACTGTTCGCTTGCTTCTCCTTTGACGCTCTCGGAGCCGTTCTTCCTTCTCTTCCGGTGAGTTACCCCATTCTTCTACTTAGGGCTCTTCGTACTTTCTCCTTTTGTACTAGTGTACCCCAGTCGTTCCGGTCTTTCCCCCCTTCTTGTCCCCGTCCTGACCGTAGGTTTATTGGCC
Organism: Phoenix dactylifera; assembly: GCF_009389715.1. Taxonomy (NCBI): domain Eukaryota; kingdom Viridiplantae; phylum Streptophyta; class Magnoliopsida; order Arecales; family Arecaceae; genus Phoenix; species Phoenix dactylifera. The sequence goes on from NW_024067799.1 coordinate 431,350, forward strand.
ATTAGGAATGGCGAAGTGAGAGCAGACCGCATTAAGTCGGAGCTGGTCGCCGAGGACTTAGACAAACTCATGGCTCGGTACCACCTTCCCGAGGCCTGCAACGTTACGCTCCCGGGGCCTGAGGAGAGGATGTCCCATCCTCCTCCAGGGAAGATCGCCATCAATGAGAGCATTCTCCAGGCCGGGTTCCGCTTTCCCCCTTCGGACTTAGTCGTGCAGGTACTCCGGGGTTTAAGAGTTGCGCCGACGCAACTGGTGCCGAACTCGTGGCGTGCCCTGACGGTCTTCCAGGTTCTCTGCCGCATGCACGAGATTCCCGCCACTCTGAATATTTTTTGGGAGTTCTACAGCCTGAGTGGCCACCCCCAGGACAAAGGATGGTGGTGCTTTGCGGCGCGGCGAGGGTGCGGCCTCGTCAAAGAGGCTCCTTCCTCCATTCACGGCTGGAAGGAGCGTTTCTTCTTCATCGATGTAGATCCCTCTTGGGAAATCAGGGCGACCTGGGAGATGCCGATGAAGTCCCCGATCGGCCTATCGAGACTGTCGAGGGAGGAATCCGATGGCTTGGCCGCCTTGAAGGGGTTGGTTGCCGAGGGCCAGCTCCCCCCGGTGGCCCGCCTTATTTCCGAGGATACCTTGGTGAATGTCGGTCTGAGCTCGGTCCCCACCGACCGTGAGCCCACCACCATTTCTTTTTTGACTCTTTTCTCCTCTTTCGTCTCGTTCTTTCCTTCGGTTTCTCAGCCCTCGACCATCTCGTTCTTGTTGCAGAGATTGACGACGTCATGCGGTCGGACAAGGGACCGGCTGTTGGTAGGTCGTCCCTACTGGAAGCGGTCCGGAGGAGGAATCGAGCTCCTCCGAGCGGGGCCCCGCCGGCGAAGAAGTCCCGCAAGGAGGTGCCTCCGACGCCGACCGACGAGTCCGGGCCCACCGATCAGGGAGACGCCGTGGGCACGGACCGGCAGCTGACGCTGTATCAGCCCTCCGGTGGTGAGACTGCCGCTATTTCCGGAGGTATCATCCGAGCCCGCTCGAGACAGACGGGTCGGGCGTGATCGGTCCCCGGTCCGGCCTTCGACTCAGCCGGCTCCTGATGATCCGAGGAGGGACGCGCCGAGGCCCCGGCCGAGTGGGGCCCTATCAATTCCTGGAGTGACCCCCGCCCCGAGCACAATCAGCAGGACTCTTTCCCAGGCGATGGATAAGGGTAAGGCTGCAGAACCACCATCCGGCTCCGGAGAGAAATCGGGGTCGGCCTTCACTACCGATGGCGCCCGAAACCTCATCGAAACAGTGCTGCTGGAGAAGGACCGTCGGCGGGTCCGGGAGTTGGGGGTCTCTGACGTCGGGGCTGCCAGCTGTGTCTGTCTCATGTCGGTGAGTGTTCTTCTGGCTGCTTTTCACCATTTATTAGCTCTGTTGTTCTCCGCCTGACGCCCTCACTTTTCCTATCTCTTAGCTCGCCCAGTACATGATCCGTCTAGAGGAGTGCTACAAGGAACAGGCGGGGCTTCTGGCGAAGGCCGAGCACCGACTGAAAGCAGTGGAAGAGGGAGGCCAGGCCGTGGCGGGCAGGACGACCGGGGACCTCGAGGCGAGGCTCCGGGAGGCCGAAGAGCGGGCACTCGGCTTCGCCGCCCTCGAGAAGCAACTGTTGGAAGCTCGGGAGCAACTCAAAGTCGCCTCGGGCCTCGAAAGCAGGGTTAAGAAGGCGGGGGAACGAGCTGAAAAGCAGTGCCGGAAGGTCGCGGACTATCGAGAGAGGTGGAAGAAGGCTCAGCGGTCTGCCGACAGCGCCCGCAACCGAACCCGGTCTCTTGAAGCCAAACTGGGCGAGTTGGAGTCAGCCTTGGAGAGGTCCCGCGCGAACGACCAAGAGCTCCGTTCGCGCCTGGAGGAAGCTGAGGCCGCTCGCACTGCTGCCGAGGCGGAGCGTAAGGAGGCTCAGGCTAATCTGCTGAGGGTCTCCTCCGAGGCTGAAGACCGGATTGTGGCGAAGGTCTTGGAGGCTAAGGCTCAGATTAAGGAGCGAGCAGAGGCGGCGCTGGCCGAGAAGAGTGCGGAGATCTGGCGCCAGGCGGTACAGGCTTATCGTCAGTCCGCCGAGTTCACCCGTGATATGTCGGAGGCGGTACGGGCCTATCGTCAGTCTGACGAGTTCGTCCGTGACGCGTCGGACGCGGGGTCCGAATCCTTCATCTTAGGCTTCGAGGAGGGCCTGGCAAGGGTGTCGGCTAAGTACCCCGAAGTTGACCTGAGTGGGATTTCCCTTCTCGACTCCTCTCCGGCGCCATCGCCTGCTGATTCTCCTACCGCCTCCCTACCCCCTGCGGACGAGCCCGACGCTCCCGACCCGGGGGTTTCTCCAAGCTGACCTCTTGTACCTTTCGTTGTCCTCTTTTTTTGTATGTCGGCATTTTGCCAAATTGTATGGGCCTTGGCCCTGAAACAATGAAAATTAATACAAGTCGAATGTTTCTTCATCTCGCTTTCGTCCTCCTCTTTTTTTCTTTTAACTCTTGGCGACGTCTTGCCGACTCCTGACTCTCGAAGTTCTTCCGGCCCTAAGCCAGGCATCCGAGGGTTAGGCCTCAGGAAATTCTTCCGGCGCTAGGCCAGGCATCCGAGGGTTAGGCCTCAGGAAATTCTTCCGGCACTAAGCCAGGCATCCGAGGGTTAGGCCTCAGGAAATTCTTCCGGCGCTAAGCCAGGCACCCGAGGGTTAGGCCTCAGGAAATTCTTCCGGCACTAAACCAGGCATCCGAGGGTTAGGCCTCAGGAAATTCTTCCGGCACTAAGCCAGGCATCCGAGGGTTAGGCCTCAGGAAATTCTTCCGGCACTAAGCCAGGCATCCGAGGGTTAGGCCTCAGGAAATTCTTCCAGCACTAAGCCAGGCATCCGAGGGTTAGGCCTCAGGAAATTCTTCCGGCACTAAGCCAGGCATCCGAGGGTTAGGCCTCAGGAAATTCTTCCGGCGCTAAGCCAGGCATCCGAGGGTTAGGCCTCAGAAAATTCTTCCGGCACTAAGCCAGGCATCCGAGGGTTAGGCCTCAGAAAATTCTTCCGGCGCTAAGCCAGGCATCCGAGGGTTAGGCCTCAGGAAATTCTTCCGGCACTAAGCCAGGCATCCGAGGGTTAGGCCTCAGGAAATTCTTCCGGCACTAAGCCAGGCATCCGAGGGTTAGGCCTCAGGAAATTCTTCCGGCACTAAGCCAGGCATCCGAGGGTTAGGCCTTAGGAAATTCTTCCGGCACTAAGCCAGGCATCCGAGGGTTAGGCCTCAGGAAATTCCGCTCGTTGGTCGGCCAAGGCTGGCGCAAGCCGAGGCGACCGGTCGGGGCTTCAGGCTAGTCTGGTCCTGGGATGGTCATCGGGTTAGCCTGGCATCCGAGGGCCGAGCCTCGGGAGATTCCGCTCGTTGGTCGGCCAAGGCTGGCGCAAGCCGAGGCGACCGGTCGGGACTTCAGGCTAGTCTGCTCCCGGGATGGTCATCGGGTTAGCCTGGCATCCGAGGGCCGAGCCTCGGGAGATTCCGCTCGTTGGTCGGCCAAGACTGGCGCAAGCCAAGGCGACCGGTCGGGGCTTCAGGCTAGTCTGCTCCCGGGATGATCATCGGGTTAGCCTGGCATCCAAGGGCCGAGCCTCGGGAGATTCCGCTCGTTGGTCGGCCAAGGCTGGCGCAAGCCAAGGCGACCGGTCGTGGCTTCAGGCTAGTCTGCTCCCGGGATGATCATCGGGTTAGCCTGGCATCCGAGGGCCGAGCCTCGGGAGATTCCGCTCGTTGGTCGGCCAAGGCTGGCGCAAGCCGAGGCGACCGGTCGGGGCTTCAGGCTAGTCTGGTCCCGGGATGGTCATCGGGTTAGCCTGGCATCCGAGGGCCGAGCCTCGGGAGATTCCGCTCGTTGGTCGGCCAAGGCTGGCGCAAGCCAAGGCGACCGGTCGGGGCTTCAGGCTAGTCTGCTCCCGGGATGATCATCGGGTTAGCCTGGCATCCGAGGGCCGTGCCTCGGGAAATTCCGCTCGTTGGCCATGCGCCTGTCGCTTGCAGCCCGACGGGGTTTCTCCGTGGCCAGCTGCGATCGTGTTTCTCCTCTTCTCCAAGCGTTGCCTGGGGAACACCAGAAGGGCATTAAACGCTAATTGATGCGTTACCTGGGAAATCGGATCGCCAGTTGCTGCTTGCGAGGAGTGTCAGTTAAGCGGCCGCGATGCGCGCGTTCTTCGAGGCGGATGCGGCCTGGGCGCGGGCGGAGATACGTAGACCTAGGGGTACAGGGCACCCGGAGTGTCCTGCACAAAAAATGCGATTAAGGAGAATGACGCTTAGGAAATCGCGGAAAGATACGCCTTGAGAGCCGGATCGGCTCCGGATTCAATGCGCCCGCATTTATTGGAGCCACCCGTATCGGAACGACCGGGGGGCCGCAGTTTGGCTATAAATATAGGTGCAGGTGCGATGGAGCCTGCCAAGCCGGAGCTGTTCAAGTTGCCATGGATCGTGGACCTTCTCTCTGGCGCATGGCTGAGAGACTCCTGCCGAAGGAACGGGAGGTGCGCCCCTCGCGACTTCAACCAACTAGCCGTTTCATCTGGGATCAGCAAGGAGGGTCTCCCCGGCGGAACTCCGCTCTAGGTGTTTCATCCGGGATCACATCTCCCCTCCTTGAAGTTCAGCCTCCCGATTGAGCTCTGCACCAGACGCCTGATCCGGGACCGCGCCTCCATATGCTCTTCCCCCTCGTATTCCTTCTCTCCCCTAACACTGGGGAGGACCGGAATATCCCTTGGAGGTGGCGTTCCTCTGGAGGCAGCGGGAGCTTCGTCGGCGGCGGCTCCTCATCCTCTTCGTGGGGCGTGGATGGCGCCTCCGGTTGGAGGCAGTGTGGACTTCTCCTTCGTCCACTTCTTCTTCATCCGCGCCGGCTCTTCGTCTCTTTCGTGAGACGCCGATGGCGCCTCCGGTTGGAAGCACCCACTTCCGACGGGATTGCAACCGCTTCAGATGGAGGTTTCGGGATCCTAGATCTTCAGCTCCTCGGAGTCTCCACCTCTTCTTTACTTTCTTTACACCCTAATTCTCCCTTGGGAATTCCTTGTAATCACACGAGCACGCCGTTGTAACCAGAAATTATTGAAATGCAAAGCGTTATACATTTTTGAACTATCTTTCTGGCATCGTCGTTCTACTGGTAATACATCCGCAGGTTAGCGAAATTCCAGCTCCTTAGAATTTCTCGACCATCTAGGGCCTCCAGCTGGTAGGAGCCAGGTCGGTTTACCCAGCGAACCTTATATGGGCCTTCCCAATTTGGCGCTAGCTTCCCACCTTCCGCAGGTCGAGATGCTTTAGCTCGCCTTAGCACCAGATCTCCGATTCTGAAAAGCTTCGGTCGGACCTTGGAGTTGTTATATCGGGCCACCCTCCGCTGATACATCGCCATCCGAACCTGCGCCATTTCCCTCGCTTCTTCCAAGAGATCCAGGTTCCCTCGGAGTTGTTCCGAATTGGCCTCGGGTCGGTGCACGGCCACCCGAGGTGAGGGGAGTCCGAGCTCCACGGGGACAACGGCTTCCGTGCCATAGGTTAGGCTGAAAGGCGTCTCCCCGGTAGGGGTCCGATGCGTGGTCCGATACGCCCAAAGGACATTCTCGAGTTCTTCGACCCAAGCTTGCCCCGTCCGACCGATTCGCGCTTTGATTCCTTGGAGGATTGTCCGATTTGTGACCTCGGCCTCGCCGTTGGTTTGGGGATGCGACACAGATGTGAACCGATGCTCGATCCCGAACTCCTCGCAGAAGTCACGGAAATGCTTGTTGTCGAACTGTCGCCCATTATCCGAGATGAGGACCCGAGGTACCCCAAATCGGACAATGATGTTCTTCTTCACGAACTTCCGGACTTGCACCTCCGCGATAGTGGCCAGCAGCTCTGCCTCCACCCACTTGGTGAAGTAGTCGATTGCAACAATCAAAAATTTCCGCTGAGCTGAAGCGACGGGGAATGGTCCGAGGATATCCATTCCCCACTGGGCAAAGGGCCAGGGTGCAGTGATTGGTGCCAGGGGGACAGAAGGGACTCTCTGGACGTTGGCGTGGCGCTGGCAGGCGTCACATTTCCGCACATGATCCTTTGAGTCCTCCAACAAGGTAGGCCAATAATAGCCTTGCCTCATGATCTTATGCGCCAAGGACCTAGCCCCCAGGTGCGATCCGCAGATGCCTTCGTGGACTTCGCTGAGGGTGTAGGCCGCTTCCGAGGGGCGGAGGCACCTTAAGAGGGGGGCGGTGAACGAGGTCCGATACAGCCTCCCTTCATAGAGTACGTAGTGGGCGGACTTCATGACGAGTCGCCGAGCTTGATCTTCGTCCTCTGGGAGGATTCCTTCGGCGAGGTAGGCGACGAGCGGGTCCATCCAAGATGGCTCCGGATCAATCGCCATCACCGCTCCGGCCTCGCCGATGCTCGGGGCATCCAGGGTCTCCAGGTAGATCGCCCTCGACAAGTTGTGCGCGTCTGCGCCCACCAAGCGGGACAGCCTGTCGGCCCTGGCATTTTCGCTTCTTGGGACCTGCTGAATGTCAACACTGCCGAGGTCGGGAATGAGTGCTTGCACCTTCCAGACATAGCTCTGCATGGTCGGGCTCCGAGCCTCGAACTCCCCTCGGACCTGCCCGACCACCAGCTGGGAGTCGGTGAAGACCTTCAAACGCCGGATGCCGAGCTCCTTGGTGAGTTTGAGTCCTGTGACTAGGGCCTCGTATTCCGCCTCGTTGTTGGTCACTGGAAATCCGAACCTCAAGGCATACTCGGCTATCACTCCATCGGGACTGGTAAGGACCAGCCCGGCCCCTCCACCTTCGGGGTTCGACGACCCATCAATGTGAAGCGTCCAGATTGGGAGGTCGAGGCTGGGTGTTTCCGGCGGCCTAGGTTCCGCCTCCTGCACAGTGCACTCAGCGAGGAAGTCCGCGAGCACCTGGGCCTTGATGGCGGGTCGGGGCTGGTAGCGGATGTCGAACTCACCAAGTTCTACTGCCCACTTCACCAGCCGTCCCGCATTCTCAGGATTGCTGAGGATCTGCCGCAGTGGTTGATCGGTCAAGAGGGTGACAGGATGAGCCTGAAAATAGGGGCGAAGCCTCCTGGCCGCAGTGAGCAGCGCGAAGGCGATCTTTTCCGCCTTCGCATACCGCGTCTCGGCATCCCGTAGGACCCGGCTGATGTAGTACACAGGCTTCTGGAGCTTTGCCTCTTCCCGAACCAGTACTGCGCTGACTGCGGTTGGGGAGACCGCCAGATAGAGGTAGAGCATCTCCCCCTCTTGCGGCTTGGACAGCAGGGAAGGAGACGCCAAGTACTCCTTGAGTTGGTCGAATGCCACTTGACATTCGGCCGTCCAAAGGAAGTCTTTCGGACGCTTCAACACCTTGAAGAACGGTTGGCAGCGTTCGGCCGATTTTGCCACAAATCGTCCGAGCGCGGCGACCCTTCCAGCGAGCTCCTGAACCTCCTTCACTTTGGTCGGAGGGGACATATCTTGGATGGCCTTGATTTTGTCCGGGTTGGCCTCGATCCCCCGCTGGTTGACAATGAAACCGAGGAACCTCCCGGCCGAAGCACCAAAGGCGCACTTCGCTGGGTTCAGCTTCACGCGAAACTTCCGCAAGGTGGCGAAAGTCTCCTCCAGATCCGCAATGTGCTGGTCTGCATGGCGATTCTTCACCAGCATATCGTCCACGTACACCTCCATGTTCCGGCCAATCTGCTCCTTGAAGATTTTATTGACGAGGCGCTGGTAAGTGGCGCCAGCATTCTTCAGACCAAAGGGCATTACCTTGTAACAGTACAGCCCCCGGTCTGTTATAAAGGCAGTTTTCTCCTCGTCCTGTGGAGCCATCATTATTTGGTTGTAGCCGGAGAAGGCGTCCATGAAAGACAGCAGCTGATAGCCGGAAGTCGCGTCGACCAGTTGGTCTATCCGTGGAAGCGGAAAGCTATCCTTGGGGCACGCCTTGTTCAGGTCGGTGTAGTCGACGCACATCCTCCACTTCCCGCTCGCCTTCCGGACAAGTACGACGTTTGCCAGCCACTCGGGGTAGCTCACCTCCCTTATGAAGCCTGCATCCAAGAGTTTGTCTACCTCCTGGTCGACCACCCGGATCCGATCCGGGGCACAGTGTCTCTTCTTCTGCTTTACTGGTCGGTGGGTCGGGTCGACGTTGAGGGCGTGAGAAATGACCTCTGGGTCGATCCCAGGTACATCGGCCGCCGACCAGGCAAATACATCAGCATTGGCTCGGAGGAATTCCACTAACCTGAGCCGAGCTTCCGAGTCGAGGTTTGCACCGACCCGGACCGTACGGTCCGGACGACCCTCCTCAAGGGGAACTTCGATCACACCCTCGGCCGGCTCCCCGTGCCGCAAAGCCACCTCGTCTCTGGCGTCAAGGGACTCGACGCTTAGGGCCTCCACGGGCTTCTTCCCTTTGAGAGTTGCTAGGAAACATTGCCGTGCGGTCGGTTGGTCACCTCGGACCTCTCCAATCCCGGCCGCCGTGGGGAACCGCATTAGCAAATGGTATGTAGAGACTACCGCGCGAAGGGCGTTCAGTCCGGGTCGTCCGAGGATAGCGTTGTAGGCCGAGGGAACACGGACGACCAAGAACCCGAGCCGCACCGTGGCTTCTGCGGGTGCAACGCCCGCAGTCACAGGCAGCTCAACGACACCTTCGGCCGAGATAGCGTCTCCAGTGAATCCTATGAGGGGGGTGGATGTTTTGTGCAACACTCGTCGGGACAAGCTCATCTTTTGGAAGGCCTCGTAAAACAAAATATCAGCTGAGCTTCCACTATCCACAAGAACACGCCTTACATCATAGTTCGCCATAGTGAGGGAGATCACCATGGCATCATCATGGGGGGTCTGAACCCCCTTTACATCCTCATCACAAAAAGTGATTACATTTCCGACCCGCTGCCTCTTCGCGACGGCCACCCCTGATGCTTCCACCGAGCCCCCTGCGTTCCTCACAGGCCGAGAGCAGCCCCCAGTGATGGTGTGGATCACGCCCGCGACGGGTCGATTCTGCTCCCGAGGCTCCTGAGGGGCCGGGTCGGCCGGGCGCGGGTCTGCGGGGGGACGTCGGTCGTTTACATATCGACCGAGACGCCCTCGGCGGATGAGAGCCTCGATCTCGTCCCGAAGCTGGAAGCAGTCTTCGGTGTCGTGGCCGTGGTCTCGGTGGTACTCACAGTACGCTCGAGAGGGCCTCCTCCCAGGGATTTTCTTCATCTGCCTCGGGACCGGAAGGTTCTCCCGCCCCTTGACCTCCATAAGGATCTGGGCCCGGGGGGCCAGGAGTGGGGTGTACCGGTTGAAGCGTCGGTGCGGAGAACGAGGGCGTGGGGCGCCGTGGTTCCTCGCCGGTGACGGGCTTCTGCGCTGATGTTGAGGCGTCGGGCTCCTCCTCTGGGGTGCCTCTTTTCGCCTTTTCTTCCCGAGCTTTAGAGGGGCCTCGGCGGCCTCCTTGTTCCGGTGGGCGGCTGCCTCCTCGGCGTCTGCATACTGGTTCGCCCGAGACAACAGCTCCGGAAAGCTCCGCGGCAGGCGTTTGTCCAGGGAGAAGGTGAGTCTGCCCTTCCGGAAGCCACGCTTCAGGGCTGAGAGAGCCACCTCCTGGCTCAGGTTCCGGACCTCCAATGTAGCCTTGTTGAAGCGGGTAAGGTAATCCCGCAGGCTTTCTCCCTCGTTTTGCCGGACATCAAAGAGGGAGTCGGAAACCAATCGCCGCCGGCTACTGACGGCGAAATGGCTGATGAAGAGGCGAGTGAACTGGTCAAAGGACTGGATAGAGTCAGCCTCCAGGCCGGCGAACCACGCCCTGGCTGGGCCACGGAGGGTCGCCGGGAAGGCCTTGCAGAGGAGGGGATCTGATGCTCCATGGAGGAGCATAAGAGTCCTGAAACTCTCCACGTGATCCCGCGGGTCCGCCGCCCCGTCATAGGGCTCGATCGCCGGCATTTTGAATCCCGGCGGATTTAGGGTCCGCAGGATCCTCGAGGCAAGCGCTGGTTGGGAGGAGATCTCCATGTCGGCGAAGAGATCTTTGGAGTGGCCCTTCAGGACCTGGAGTTGTCTGTGGAGATCGTCCACCCGCCGGTCCAGGGAGCGCGACCGGTGGGTGGGAGACAAGGAGCGGCGCGAGGGGGACCGACTGGAGTGCGGGCCCCTCGAGGACTGGGGGGTCGGAGAACGCGCCCGGGTCCGCCTCTCGTACCCCGCGCAGCTTCGATGAGAAGGTCCTGGCAGAATGGACCGTGCTCGAGAACCTTCCTCGCGCCGGCGCTCCTCCCCATGGGAGAGGAAGGAGCGCGGGTTGAGGAAGACAGGTGAGCGCTCGGGGGGCAGCGGCTCCTGGGCCCGCTGTGGCGCTCGAGACATCACACCCTGCAGGTTCTGCACTACCTCCGCGAGGGTGCGAACCTGCTGGGCTAACTGGTCGAACTGAGCGGCTTCGACCATCTGAATGGGGGGTGGAATGGTGGAGTGTTGCTGAGAATGTGTTGGAGACGCAGCGGCCTCCCGGCCGGAGGCGCGAGAGGCCCCGCGACCGGAGGCATTGGAAGCTCCACGACCACCTCGCCGTGCCATTACGATCGCTCTGAGATCAGGCCCTCCTTCTAGCGCCAACTGTTGCTGGTGGTCCAAACCGAGAACGATTGACACAGCGGTGTGAACGGGGTTCCGTCTGAGTTGTCTTGGTTGGTGTTGGTTACGCTCCACCTTCCACCGGGAAACCTGCGAGCAAGCCTCGCACCACCACTGGGGTAGTGGGGGCCCTCCGACGATCAAGTCAGAGGAGATTGGAGGAGAAGGAGAGATAATAATCGCAAGCAAGAGAGTGCTCTGGAAGATATTGCTTACCCCCCCCCTTCTCCCCCCAGCCGCATATATACCTGGCTGGGGGGTCTCTGAGGGGGGTTTGTCATCGTGGGCGCGGCGGAGTGGCCACTGACATGGCCGTTACAGGGCGTCGTGGAGCAGCGCTGGGTACGGCCATGACAGGGCGTAGTGGAGTTCCGCTTTGTACGGCTGATACAGGAGATCGTGGAACAGCATCGGATACAGCCGTTGCAGGGAGTAGTGGAGCAGGAGGCCTCGGCGTGCCTCTGGGAAGCAGCCTGTCGTTATCAAGAGATCTCCGACTCGGGGTCGGAGTGCTGGATCAGGGGGCAGCCGACCCGGGGTCGGGCTGCGGTGCTGAGGATATCCGACTTGGGGTCGGATTGCTAGATTAAGGGGCAGCCGACTCGGGGTCGGGCCGCGAAGCCGAAGATGTCCGACTCGGGGCCGGACTGCTGGATCGAAGGGCAGCCGACTCGAGGTCGGGCTGTGGAGCCGAAGATGTCCGACTCGGGGTCGGATTGCTGGATCAAAGGACAGCCGTAGTCTTCATGGGCGCGCGTGCCGGTCACGTGGAGCATGGCGGCTTAGTTCCCCCGTAACAATCATGTTAATCACAATCAACGCGGAATATAAAACTATAAAGACATACCTGTATCCATTAGGTAAAATCTGTCCTTGCTTTTAGAGAGAAGGATCACCCTAACAATGTTCCTCAAGAGTGTCTCACGATGGTTAGAGGCACAAATTATATTGTAGGTATGAACCCTAGAGTCTCTCATTTCTTTTATAGGTCTCCCACCATCAAGAAGACCAAAGGACTCTTTTAATAGGTTTTCTACCAGCAAGAAAACCAAAAGGCTCTTACGAGCAAGAAGACCAAAAGATTCTTTTAATAGGTTTTCTACCCATAAATACAATTGGACTAGTAATGACCCATAATCCTTTAATTGGGTATTATAGGGTGTGTGGGACACTTTAATAGAATATTAATTTATAATATTCTTACATTCTCCCACTTGACCCATACACCCATAAAACAAAATAAAACATTCTTCGTAATTTGAAAATACTTCAAATTTTTTTTTTATATAATAAACGACTATTATGGGTTATGACATTAAAATCATACACGTGCACGCTTTTCATTAGAAAACCTTCCTAGTCCAATATACTTCATATGAGTTCCATTATATCAATGTCAAATTGGCTACCAATGCGAGTCATGGCGGTCATTTGTTATTCAATCAACAAAATTCCTTCCATGTACCACAACACTAGCAACTTCATTCAACATGATCTTTTATAGGGGTTTAAGGCTACTATCATTATGCCTTGGGTTCATATTCATGCCTATTTCAGACATTTTTCTTGTCATCTTTCATCCACACAATTCAATGTACATATAAGTGGAAAACAAGAAAACAGAAACAATTATACTTGGATATCCATGTATGTCTTGAAGAAAACATTCAATACATTAATGAGCTCACTAACATGTTCAAAACATGGATAAATACATAGGACCCATACTGTCAACATGTTCTTTAAATTTCTTTCCTGTTAATCCTTTCGTCAAAGGATCAGCAACCATAAGTGAAGTCTCAATGTGTTCTATGGACACTGTTTGTTTCTGTACTTCCTCCTTGACACTAAGGTATTTGAGCTCCATATGCTTCGCACCATTAGAATACTTGTCATTCTTGGAGAAAAAGACTGCAGAGGAATTATCACAATAAATTCTCAGCGGCTTGGCTATAGAGTCGACAACTCCAAGTCCTGAGATAAAGTTCCTCAGCCATAAACCATGCACTGTGGCTTCAAAGCACGCCACAAACTCAGCCTCCATTGTAGACGAAGCAGTAATAGTTTGCTTCATACTCTTCCAGGAAATAGCTCCACCTGCTAGCAAAAACACATTACCAGAAGTGGATTTTCTGCTATCTGAGCAACCAGCAAAATCAGAGTCTGAGTATCCGATCACCTCTAGATTATCAGTTCTTCTAAAGGTGAGCAAATAATCCTTAGTTCCTTGCAAATAGCGCAGTACCCTCTTCGCAGCTTTCCAATGGGACATTCCTGGATTACTTTGGTAACGCCCAAGCATGCCAACTGCAAAACTGATATCTGGCCTCGTACAAGTTTGCGCATATATCAAGCTTCCCACAACAGATGCATACGGAATCTTTTCCATCTCCTTCCGCTCCCAATCAGTCTTTGGACATTGTGAGATGCTGAACTTATCACCTTTCGTTATCGGGGTATCTAAAGATGAACAATCTTTCATGCCAAATCTCTCAAGAATTCTTTCTATGTAACTTTTCTGAGACAATCCCAACAATCCTCGTTTTCGGTCTCGAAAGATTTCGATTCCAATCACGAAAGATGCCTCACCCATGTCTTTCATTTCAAAATTCTTTGAGAGAAAACTCTTAGTTTCATACAGTAAACCCATATCACTACTGCCCAACAATATGTCATCAACATACAGGACTAGAAAAATAAACTTGCTCCCACTGACCTTTAGATATATACATCGATCAACGACGTTTTTCTTAAATCCAAAGGTAATAATGGTATTATGAAACTTTAGATACCATTGTCGAGAAGCTTGTTTAAGTCCATAGATTGACTTATTGAGCTTACAAACCAAGTGACCTTTACCCTCTTCAGAGAAGCCTTCCGGCTGCTCCATGTAGACCTCTTCATCCAAACTTCCATTCAAAAAGGCCGTTTTCACATCCATTTGGTGCAACTCCAAATCGAAATGAGCCACCAATGCCATAATAATTCTGAAAGAGTCCTTTTTAGATACCGGAGAAAAAGTCTCTTTATAATCAATGCCCTGTTTCTGAGTAAAACCTTTCGCCACAAGTCTGGCTTTATATTATTGCACATTGCCTTTAGAGTCATGTTTTCTTTTGAAAACTCATTTACATCCGACTCTTTTGCATCCTTCAGGCAATTCAACAAGATCCCAGACTTTGTTTTGGGCCATGGATTTTAACTCTTCCTTTATGGCATCAATCCATTTATCAGAATCACTTCTTCCTTTAATTTGTGAAAACGTAACTGGATCATTACTTGTTCCAATGTCAAATTCATGTTCCTGGACATACATTACATAATCAAATGAAATAGCAGGTCTCCGTTCCCTCTGAGATCTGCGTAACATCATCTGTTCTGGTATCTCCATAGCTTGTTCATCAGTGGCATTCTCATTATGAGATGGATCATTATTTACTTGTTCCACAGTATCATTAGAATGATCATTAGGCGGAACAATAATGCTTTCTGAAAAAGTGGGTATTGGAACATCAACCTGTACTTCCTCAATGATTACATCTCTCAATTCTTTACTCCACTGACTTCACTAAGCTCAAGGAATTTGGCATTTCCAGTTTCTACTATTCTCGGACTATGGTTGGGACAATAAAACCTATACCCTTTGGATCTCTCTGGGTAACCAATAAAGTACCCGCTTATAGTTCTAGGATCCAATTTCTTTTCATGTGGACTGTAAAGCCTTGCTTCAGCTGGACAACCCCAGACATGCATATGTCTCAAACTTGGTACCCTTCCAGTCCATAACTCAAAAGGAGTTTTTGGAACTGACTTACTAGGGACACGGTTTAAGATATACACAGCAGTCTTAAGAGCTTCACTCCACAATGACTTAGGTAAGGTAGAATTGCTTATCATACTCCTAACCATATCCAGTAATGTCCGATTACGCCTCTCAGCAACACCATTCTGCTGAGGCGTACCAGGCATAGTGTATTGTGCCACAATGCCACGTTGTTCAAGAAGTTTGGCGAATGGGCCAGGGTTACGACCCGATTCATTATATCTACCATAGTACTCACCACCTCGATCTGATCTTATGATTTTCACCTTTCTATCTAATTGCCTTTCAACCTCAGTGAGAAATATCTCAAGGACCGTAGCGGCTTGAGATTTTTCATGTAGCAAATAAATATATCCATACCGTGAAAAATCATCTATAAAGGTGATAAAATACTTTTCTCCCCCAAAATATTCTGTGGAGAAAGGTCCACATATATCTGTATGAATTATTTCAAGAAGCTCCCTACTCCTTGTGGCACTTTTCTTTGTATGTTTGGTTTGCTTTCCTTTAATGCAATCCACACACATACCGAGATCAGTAAAATCCAAAATCGGAAGAATCCCTTCCTTTACTAATCTCTGTAACCTTTCTTTGGAGATATGCCCCAACCTTTTATGCCACAAGTCATAAGACTTTTCATTAATCATGTTCCTTTTCATTCCAATACAAACTTCATGGTGTTGGGTGTAAACATTTTTAATAAAGGTATTATCAAGGCAAAGCTGATAAAGGCCATTAGAAAGAAAACCAGAACCAATAGGAATAACATTCTTAAACAAACTAAAACAACCATTCTGAAAGGAAAAAGAGTAGCCGTCAATGTCAAGTCTTGACAAGGAAATCAAATTACGCCTTACAGAAGGCACAAAAATAGTATCATGAAGGTCTAAACAATGACCGGTACTTAAAATTAAACGAAAAGTTCCAATGGCCAAAACTTCTGCCTTATTCTCATTTCCCATGAAGATGAAACATTCAATTGGATTTGGTGTACGGCTTGCAAGGAATCCCTGCATTGTTAAGGAAACATGAACATTAGCACCCGAATCTAACCACCAAGTATTAGTAGGAACGCTTACAAGATTTGATTCGAAACATACACAAGCATAAAGCTTACCCTTCTTTTCGAACCAAGCCTTACGCTTTGGACACTCAGCTTTCATGCGTCCAGGCTTCCTACAGAAATGACATTTTGTATCCTTTCCTTGAACCTGATTGCCTTTAGCAGGTCCCTTTCCCTTTGGTGGTGCTTGTTTCTTTCCTTTCCCATAATGATGCTTTTTCTTTCCAGCTTCTTGAGTCACAAAATTAGCAGAAAAGTCCCTTGTTGTTTTAATCTTATCTCCTCCTGAACCACCATACTAGCCAACTCATTCACATTCCATTTATCCTTGATAGAATTGTAGTGCATCTGGAATGGACCATACTGAGGTGGCAATGAGTTCAGGATGAATTGAACAATAAAGGACTCCTCTACTTTCATTCCTAGAGTTTCAAGTTTGGCAGCTATATTTGTCATCTCAAGGATATGCTCTTGCATTCCCTTAGCCCCATTATATTTCATTGTGGTAAGTCTAGCCATTAAGGTCCCCGCTAAAGACTTATCTGCTGAGCGAAATCTCTCCTCAACACTTGTCAAAAAGGTTTTGGCATCCTCTGTACTAGGGAGTGAGTGTTTGATGTTTCCAGCTATGGTCATTCTTAAAAACATGAGGCTCAACCTATTTGATCTCTCCCAGGCTATGAAATTGTCTTTCTCATCTTTGCTACTATTTTCAGTAAGAGCAGCTGGTTTTGGGGTCAAAAGGGATAAATCTAGATCAAGAACTCCTAAGGTGAATCTGACCCTCTCCATCCATTCTGAAAAGTTACTCCCATTCAGCATAGGGACAGATGATGCTTGTGAATGTAAAGAGACCGGTACACTTACTGCAAAGAATTTCAATTTAATCACATTAATGCTTTGAATTAGACACTCATAAATATAATAATCAGAATTTAAATCATAATGGATGAACTAGGGTATCATTAAAATCCAACCTTTGGGAGGATCCTAACATACAAGTGTTCCTTCCGGCATTTAAATTCTGTGGATGAACTAGTAGTATCATCAAAATTCCTCCTTTGGGTAGGAAATTTTCACATACAAATTGTTCCTTCCAACATTAAAAATTAGTGGATGAACTAATCGTATCATTAAGATCCAACCTTTGGGAGGATCCTAACATACAAGTGTTCCCTCCAATATTATCCATTCATAATTATGATGTCAAATATTTGCCATCTAAAATCAGGTAAGATTTTGTACCTTTGGGCAAACGAATTCTCACATGATTTTAGTACAAATAGATTACCTCAAACAATTCATGTCCAATCAATAAATAAAATTCATCAAGTAATAATGGAATTTTACATATAATGGACTAAGATTTCTACATACAAATACATGCCCAACCATAATAAAATTCAATTAATAGTTAAGAATTTAACACATAATGGGCACAAGGTAATCTAGAGGTAATAAGAATAATTTTCAAATTTTTTTTTTTTATATGTCAGATGAAGTCAGATGCACTATTATTTAAATTACATAAACAGATATTATCATCTATCAAACCAGTTAGATGTCCTTATCATTGCTGATTAAACAAGAAACAAATTACTTTGAGGGCCTATAAACCAAGATCTAATTCTTTCATGTTTTGGGAGAAACACCATTACGTTCATGAATCAAGACATCACCTTGTTGAAAGATGGTATATTGCAATGAGTAATATACTTCCTTCTCATGAATAGATGCCTATAGTGTTTTTTCACATGAACAATATGTTCCAAGAATATAGACAGACCCATGTTTTACACAACAGGAAAGAAAAACATAATAGAAAAACTAACAACTTGGTTATTAGCAGACCTGCATAGGAAGCTAATAACAGCAAGCTCATAAATCAACATTCCCAGCTAAGTGTATCAAAATAGTGGGAGGAGTTACAAGGACGGCCACATACAGGTTTATCTTCATTTTCCTATTTACTCTCTAGAGGTGGGAGATGATAAAAAAATGGTGTTGATGTCCACAGGCTTTGCTCAGCCAGCACAAGCATTTGATGCATTCTAAGTGAGTGTTCATTTCTGTCAATATAACACTGTAGGCATAAGCAGTGGATTTGTCATTTATGCATAAAATACAATGTTCCAATTTCCAAGCCTGTTGGGTCAAATTTACGTCAGGTCATGTAAAGATTCAAATTTAGTATACGGAAACCCTGCTTTTATAAGCCCAAAAACAATTCAGACCAAGCCAAACTGTATTAATAATAACAGGCACAAAAACCATAGCAACTGTATCCACAAAGAAAATGTTGATGAGTCAATTTGACAAACATGTGGAAGGCATGCATATTTATATAGCTCTAGGACAAATTTTTGATAATAG
The DNA here is from genome assembly GCF_009389715.1 of Phoenix dactylifera. Taxonomy (NCBI): domain Eukaryota; kingdom Viridiplantae; phylum Streptophyta; class Magnoliopsida; order Arecales; family Arecaceae; genus Phoenix; species Phoenix dactylifera. Next base: position 449,322 of record NW_024067799.1, read on the forward strand.
GTTATAAAACTAAATAGACAGAAATGAAGTACATAAATCCATCATAATCTCCAAACCTTATTTGATGGCAGATTCTTAATATCAATGGAAAAACATAATAATCCACAACAATGGCTCTGATACCAAATGTTATAATTTTCAAATATGAAAATACATCAAGATCTTGGATTATCATGTTAATCACAATCAACGCGGAATATAAAACTATAAAGACATACCTGTATCCATTAGGTAAAATCTGTCCTTGCTTTTAGAGAGAAGGATCACCCTAACAATGTTCCTCAAGAGTGTCTCACGATGGTTGGAGGTACAAATTATATTGTAGGTATGAACCCTAGAGTCTCTCATTTCTTTTATAGGTCTCCCACCATCAAGAAGACCAAAGGACTCTTTTAATAGGTTTTCTACCAGCAAGAAAACCAAAAGGCTCTTACGAGCAAGAAGACCAAAAGATTCTTTTAATAGGTTTTCTACCCATAAATACAATTGGACTAGTAATGACCCATAATCCTTTAATTGGGTATTATAGGGTGTGTGGGACACTTTGATAGAATATTAATTTATAATATTCTTACATGCCTCTGTAATGTTTCTTTAATTTTTCGTTTTGTACCTAAACACAATAAGCGGATGCTGTCTTTACAATTTCACCACCCTTCAATAGAGCACACAAGCATTAAATTGGACAGTGATATTGGACCTGTGGCAGAAAATTATCATTAGCGATCTAGATGTAATCCAATTTGTCTTGCCCTGAGAGCTTTGTCCAACATCGTCGCCTAAACACGACTACCACACATTCCCTTTCACTTCTTTCCCAATGATTTAAAAGATTCCAGATTAGGTTACTCATGAGCATATTCAACCATCTCAAATCTTTACTTTTAAACTTATTTAGGCATTTTAATGAAATCCCACTAGTAGTTCACCTACGGTGATACAAAATCCATGATCAAATATGTATATATATATATACACGATAAAATTGAAACGATATAGAGAAGATTGGCATGGGCCCTGCGCATATAACACATAAATCGAGAAATGGTCCAAATTTTTTTATGGAAGAATTCATACAAGCGTGTGTTAAGTCTCACGTCGGTTATTTGCTAAGTATATCTTGAATATTTATACTAGATCAATGAATCCAAATAAAACCTTGTGGTTAGCCTTTTTGGGTAAGGTCCTAAGTTGCTACACATGGTATCAGAGCAAACTCGGTCCATAGCCTATATGGACTAGAGGATACTACAATACGAGATAATGAAGGCAGACCACGGGCCTATCGTGGTACTTATGATTAGATTTGAATGAATTTGAACGAGGAAGTATGTCAGGAGCTGTGCGGGCGTGTATATAGTGCGACATCAGTTATTCACCAAAGAAATCTTGGATACCTATAGAGGACTAAGGAACTCAAAAAATATATTTCGGTTAGTCATTTTAGGTGAAGTCCTGGGTTGTTACATTGGTAGCTAATTGAATTTTAAAAAATTTTAAAATATAAATCTAATTGGTCCAAACTTGGAGGGTGCCTCTGTAATGTTTCTTTAATCTTTCGTTTTTTACCTAAACACAATAAGCGCATGCTCTCTTTGCAATTTCACCACCCTTCAGCAGAGTACACAAGCATTAAATTGGACAGTGATATTGGACCTGTGGCAGAAAACTATCGTTAGCCATCTGGATGTAATCCAATTTGTCTTGCCCTGAGAGCTTTGTCCAACATCGTCGCCTAAACACAGCTACCACACATTCCCTTTCACTTCTTTCGTCTTCTCTGCATCCTCCTAAATCCCATCCATCTTATACCGAAAACATATCGATCCGATCACCCTCGTAAAGTTGTTGCTAACCGCGACTCCCCCAGCGCCACCTTTTCGTGGAATGAAAGAAACAGGCGTGACTTTGTTGCGCAACAGACACTGATAGGAAGACGGATTCTCTGCAAGGGACACCTCTTTATCCCTCTCCTTATTCCTCCCAGGCCCCCATCCCTCCCATTATTTTTCCCTCTTAACTTCTTTGGCCTTCCATCTATCCCTTTAAATCCCATCGATCCATCTTATACCGAGAAGCGTATCGAACCCCCGCCACTCCCCCAGCGCCACCTTTCTGCCCCCCACGTAGCCATGCTCCTCTCGGCCGCTGCCCGGATACCGCCCTCGTCGTCGACGCTGCTGCGGCCTCATGTACCCATATCTCTTCCCAGTACGCCCCCTTCCTTTCGTCCATCAATCTCTTGAAGTCTCGATTTCTTTGCTCTTGGTTTCTCGTTCTTTCTTCATCTCTTCATCGAGGCAGCAAACTAGAGTTTAGTTTTGTTTTGTCCGCTTTTTGTTCATTGTTTGGTGCTCGAAGTGTATCAAGAAAAAGGGCAAAGATCCATGGAGCAATGGTGCGTCATTTCATCCACATGAAAAAGGGTGCTTAAGGCTGTATATGAACCTGAATGCACCCCTCTTGGTCTATTATGTTGTCTTCTTTTTTTTCTTCTTTGCGGAAGTGTATCATGAAAATATTATAAATAATATTTATTTATACACATAACATTAAGAGCTTGTTTAGTTTGCAAGAGAATTTTTCTTTTTAGAAATATTATTCCTGAGAAGCAGATTCCAAAAAAAAGGATGCTTGGAAAAGTATTTTTGGCATGTTTGACTGACCATGGAAAAGTGATAGATTTTCAAAGTGCTTATATTCAGTTAACCATCCACTTTTTTGAAATAGTTATGTGTAATTCCTATTATACTCTTAACAAAAACTAAGTTTTTAATGCCTCTTTAATGTTGAAGGATCTTTTTGAAAAAAAATAAAAATGGAGTGATCTCCGGTTCATAAAAAAGTAACTTTTTCATATTTCTTATAGAAAAGTTTTTTTCATAAAATATAAAAATTATATTTACATGAGAATACAACTTTATTGCTTCTCTTTTTTGAAAATTCTAATTAAACAACTCATTATTTTTTTGTTGGCTATATTTTTTTTTTTCTTTTTCCACCAACCAAACGAGTCCTAAAGTTTAATCAAATGAGATTAAGGCCATCCATCCTCGTGTCATGTGGATCTCGTGTGACCAGCACTACATAGTTTGTCTTCATTGTTTTGTAATCCAGGCCTGATGCAGGAAACTAATAAATAAAATAATAAAACTTACTTTTATGAGCTGCCTGTTCAAGGTGGTCCGAAGTACGGGGATGGAATAAATGATTTCCTGCTTGTGTTCGTGTGCCAGGTTCGTGTAATATAGGTGCGCACGGAGGCTAGATGATATCTTGCGTCTTGCCCGTTGGAGATGCCATGCAATATCCGAACCAAGCACTCCAGGTACAGAATCTCTTAAAAGCTCTTCTGGTTCTCTTCTATTTTTTTTGAAAAAAAAAAACCTTCTTGTCCTTTATCTAAAAAAAATAATTTATTTCCTAGTTGCACCTAAAACAGAATTTACTGTTCCATTCGGTACAGCAAACAACAAAGCCATTCTTGATCAGTTGATTAGCATATTGATTAATTGTCACAACGACAACATCTATATAAAGTCAGGCACTTGAGATATGTAAAGGGTAACGCCCTATAAAAATTGCAATAACAGTTACAAACATATAACCTTTAAAAGATTGTAATATTAAAGAAATGCTAAAATAACAGTTATTATAGCTCTGTTAGGACAGAACAAAGCAGGCAATAAAGAAAAAAAATAGTAGTCTCATCTTTTCTTTCATTTTTCATTAGATAAATAATTTTTATTTTTGGAGCGTATAATCACTTTTTTAAAGAAAAAATTGATTTTCTGAAAAATTATTTTCATTCAGGAGATGGTAAAATGAAAATAATGACTGTTGGTTATAAGGGTCTATTGTAACAAGAGATAAAAAAATTAATAAATATTATTTTCTCATATTATTTATCCCAATAATTGGACAAGAGGTGGCCAAAACTATCACAGAAAAAGATGTATTGCCATAACATATTCTCCTAAAATTTTGAAAACGAGTTTTGTTATGAGTTCCTGAGGATAAAATGCAATATTTATCTAAAATGAAAAGCTACAATTTTTATTAATTATTTTTATTTTTTAGGGGAGAATGTGTAGGCGACAAGGCAATACTTATATGTAACGTCCATATAAGTATTAGAATGCCCGAAGAACTCATCAGCCATTGAGATCCTTTGTAAAAAAATTTTATTTCAAAATGTGTTGGATTCCAGATAAGAGAATGAGGAATCAAAAGGAGCTAATTGTAATTAATCCCATTTTTGAAAGATATTAAAAGCTATGATAGAGGTGATTTTCCGGTGTTCCTAGAAATCATGAATAAATTATAATCAGGAGGGTTTCCCCTTCTCTCCCAACTCTTTTTTTCATAAGTTGCAATGGAAAAACCGGCACCAGAAGGTCTTACAAGATGATCGAATCCTCCCACATCCAAAGAGCCATTTTGGTTCTAGCTAGCATAACGCCAAAGAAAAATTGATTATAACGCCAAAGAAAAATTGACAACTTATTCTTCATTTTGATGAACTCTATTTACAGAATATGGTGCAAATTTAGCCCACAACGGGTTTCCGTCAGCAGATGGCCAGAGAAAGTTGCTAAATTGAATGATGAGGACCAAGTGCCGGAGGTAATTGCCTATAAATCTACAGCTTAGGTATTAGTGAAAAATTAAGGGCCTGATTCAATGCCAGCGAGCTTATCCTTGCGATATAATATCCTATGCATATAGATTGGCTTGAACAGCGCGGGTCATTTTTGAGCAGTTGTACAGAGTGGATAACACTTCGAAGAAGAACCGAGTGCGAGGAATTGAGGGCACGATCTGTTGATTGCCACGAATCCAATATTTTCTACACATTATAAGCCATCCATCTTTAAAGGTGGATTTGCCATTGATTCCTCGCACTATTCTCTTCCCGTCCTCTCTCTGCTTAACAGCTCCCACCAGTGCTGGAGATATCAAACAGATAGCATATCCGAGTGTCAAACATGTTACAGGATTGAAATTATAAATGATCAGATGATGTTTGGTAACAAGATATACTTTGTTTGATGGTGGTCTCTTGCCTGTAGGACATGGTAGGGATGATTAATGGAGTGAAGTCGATGCTTAGCTCGACGGATGATGATGGAGAAATAAGCATTTCGGCATATGACACAGCATGGGTGGCCTTGGTGAAGCACCAAAATGGAAGTGGAGACCCTCAATTCCCATCTAGCCTGCAATGGATTATCGAAAACCAGCTGCCTGATGGCTCATGGGGGGACTCAATTTTCTTGGCTCACGATCGGATAATCAGCACTCTGGCTTGCGTCGTCGCGCTAAAATCATGGAATACTCACCCTGATATCTGTGACAGAGGTTTAGATACCCATATCCCTTTCTAGAACTAGTCCACTGCATTCTAGTCTGTCTTTGAATGAGTAAAGAGTTGCTGAAAGAAATTGTTTTGATAGGAATTTCTTTTCTTCGCGACAATATGTGGAGGTTGGCTCAGCAAGAAGGAGAGCTGGTGCTCACGGGCTTTGAGATCGCCTTCCCTGCTCTCCTAGAGAGAGCCAAGGCCTTGGGGTTGGAACTCCCTTATGATGATCCTGCCTTGCAGGATATATATGCCAGAAGAAACCTAAAGCTGAAGAGGTAGTGGAATAGAAAGTTCTCTCACTCCACTTGTATATCTTGTGCACTTGCCATTACTGCATTATATTCTCAAGAGAAAAAAAAAACCAACATTTTATTGCAGGATCCCAAGTGATGTGTTGCACAAATTACCAACAACACTGCTCTATTCCCTAGAAGGATTGCCTGGTCTGGACTGGGAGAAGCTTTTTGGGCCCCAATGTGTTGATGGGTCCTTCCAAACTTCTCCTGCTTCGACGGCCTATGCTCTCATGCAGACGAACGACGAGAAGTGCCTCAAATACCTTCAGAAGATCGTTGAAAGATTTGACCGAGGAGGTAAATCTATTTGATTCATAAATAATATATACAGTTTTTGTTTTTTTTTTTTTTGTCTAAATTAATTCTTGTGATATTATGCTCTGCAGTACCCAATTTATACCCTGTGGATCTTTTCGACCGTTTGTGGGCTGTCGATCGGTTGGAGCGCCTTGGGATCTCCCGGTACTTCGAACCCGAGACCAAACAATGCCTGGATTTTGTCTATAGGTAAAAGTTTTTTGTGCACGAGTTATGATCAGCATTAGAATTTACCGATCTTTCGAGTTTTAAACATTTGATTAAATGACAGATACTGGACCGAGGAAGGGATTGGTTGGACGAGGTATTCTACAGTAAATGATGTGGATGATACGTCCATGGGATTCCGTCTCCTCCGTTTACATGGATACCATGTGTCTCCTGGTGAGTAGCAGCAAATTAAAATTGTTGAGGCCACAACAAGAAGTTTAATTATAAGTAATGAGATATGAACTGTGATTATGGTTGTGGTCTGGGACTATTTTTTCCACTTGCCATCGTTGCAGATGTTTTCAGGCATTTTGAGAAGGAAGGTAGCTTCTTTTGCTTCGCTGGGCAGTCGAGCCAAGCAGCAGTCAGTGAGATGTACAACCTTAACAGGGCATCTCAGGTGGCCTTCCCTGGGGAGAAAATATTGGAGCAAGCCAAGGATTTCTCATGTAGATTTCTCCGAGAAAAGCAAGCTTCCAACCAGTTCCTGGACAGGTGGATCATAACGAAGGACTTGCCCGGTGAGGTAAGTAGCCTACAAATCTCACTTGCTGAATTTTTTGCTAGAAATTTCTTTTGCTTCTGTGTAGAATAGTATTTTATCCTTTTCTTAAAAGTATCTTAAAAGGTCGGGCAGTCCTGGAAATTCTTAGATTGGAACCGGATCGTTCAGGGGAATAGTTGACTAGTCCTCCATATTTGTGTCAATAATTTTCCTCGGAAAGAAAGAGGCGGGTGTGGTTGCTTACGGGTGTCAGAATCCATTAACTCGCGCAGGTGGAGTACGCACTGGATTTTCCCTGGTACGCCAGTCTCCCACGCATAGAGGCGAGGCTGTACATCGAGCATTACGGAGGTGCAGATGTCGTTTGGATTGGCAAGGCCCTCTACAGGTAAAGGAAAAAAAAGCGACTTATAGAATTGGCTCCTTATCACTGCTAGAAACCTGATGGCTCATACGTGTGATGGTGGTTGCAGGATGCCACGCGTGAACAACGATGTGTATCTGGAGCTTGCCAAGTCCGACTTCAACCGATGCCAGGCACACCATCAGGTGGAGTGGGAAGGCCTTCAGAAGTGAGTAAAATTTTATTTTCCTTTTAATTACAGGACGAGAATACTATTAGTCATGTCTCATGCGGGGGGATAATATATGAATGGGTTCAGGTGGTGCGAGGAGAGCGGCCTGGCGAAGCAAGGGGTGCGAGCGGGCGGCGCGCTCACGGCCTATTTTCTGGCAGCAGCGTGCATATTCGAACCGGACCGGGCGGCGGAGAGGCTGGCATGGGCTCGGACCGCCATCGTCGCCGACGCCATCTCTTCGTACTTCCGCAGCGAGTCGTGTTCAGATGAAATGAGTCAGGCCTTCATCCACGACTTCCTCGATGGAGGACGCAACGACCAAAGCCCTACCAGGTGCGTCACCACCACCCTAGTGACATGCCATGTGACGTGCAGCTTCCTGTTGCTCTATTATCTGATCAGTCGTGCAGCTGTGTTTTTTTTTTTGCTTAAATAAAAAGGATGAGGGAAGGAAGAAACAAACGTACCTCCGCATAGCAGCCCACTAGGGCCCCACCCCGCATAGCATGGGAGCCACGTTTTCACGTAATTACATTTTATTTGCTTTGAGAGAGAGAGAAAACAGAGACCCATTCGGTACAAATCGTCTGCAGTGAAGCCGTTTAGAAGTCACCAACCCGTCACAGTTCCATGTTTCAAGCGTGGTACCTCGTTTCAGTGGTAAAGGGGCATAGCACCCGAGCTATGACAGCAACAAGAGCACAGACATATCCTCAACTACCACAAAAAAGATTCCTCTCGCATGCTTGGCTTCTCTTAGGAGCTCTAATTATAATTTACATGCATCACTGGAGATAAAAAGAATACTTAATAGTCAATTCATGCATGGCCGACTTATGTGTGAAGTTCGGTTTCCCTTGGATTTCCCGCTTGAAGTGACTTTTTTTTTTGGATTTCTCTAGTGACAACCAAGATAAAAACAGGCTTGTTCTCACATTCCTCACTTGCACCATTTCACATTTTGTTTCTAACAAAATCAAGGAAAATAAACTGGGGAGTGAAACTATGCATATTATTTTCTCTTATTAGCTAGGTGCATGGCACCTGCCAAACACTAGTATAATTACAACTATAATGGATGCAGGTTGGGGTGGAAGAGGAGCGGACTAGGAGGCGGAGAAGAGGTGGTGGGCCCAGTACTCTTGCAGTTGCTCGATCGCATCGCGTCCGACGCACTGCCGACTAACCGAGGAAACCATGTCGGCCGCCACCTGAGAGAAGCTGTGAGCATTCCTTTTTCTTCCTTAAAATAAAAACCTTAGTATGTGCCATCAGAGCCAACAATCGAGGATCTGACTTCCAATAGCTTCTCCCCATTTTTTTTCTTTTTTCTTTTGTTGTCTGTTGTCTTCTGGCAGTGGGCTGAGTGGTTGCTGGCATGGAAGCACAAGGACGAGGGAGAACACGCGCGGGAGGAGACTGGGTTGCTGCTGGTCCGCACCATAGAGATATGCGCTGGCCGGTCCGGTTCGGTCGAGGCAGCGACGGCTCACTCGGAGTTCGACTGGCTGGCAAGGCTCACCTCCTCTGTCTGTCGCCGGCTCCAGCGCCGTTTGCTGCTTCAGCAGGTAGGATTTATCGTTATGCCTTCTGTAAGCTGCCCAACCTATACATTGTCTATTTTTCCCCCTTCTTTATCATCTCATGCTACAAATTAAAAGGTTTAGTTCAACTTAAATTGTTTATGCTTAATTGATGATAGATGACCAAATAAGGTGAGACATATTGCAATATAGGCCTTTATCTAGGTCGTGATGCAAACTAGAGAGGGTTTATAGTTCAAATGTCCATTTAATGAAGATGATCGAGCAAGATGATACATATAATGCAAGTGGGTGCACGTCTATTTAATCATCCACCGTAAATAGGCTCATACTCCTTACCTACGTAAGCTTTCAAAATAGAGATGTTTGAGGTGGGACCAATGTCAACAGGCCTTCACTTGAACTCCTTTGGTTTCCTTTTGGGATGATTGGACCTTCATTAGATTAACTTCAGCTGCTCAACATTCTTGGTTTCTCACATGGTGTGATTAGCCCACACAAATCCTTTTTACGAAGAAGATTAGCTCTGAATCTTTTGGTATCTGGTAATCAATGTTTGAATTTGGAATACTTACTAGGGCTTAAAGTTTGAGGTGTCATTTGGAAACAGTGTTGTTCATTGTCTTGCATAATTGTTTCAGTAAGTTGTAAGCTGACAGGGATTTCATACCCTTCTGACCAGGGCACCCCAAAGAACTTAGCCACATCCGAGGAGGACAAGGCAGTAGAAGCAGAAATGCAAGAGTTAGCACAGTGCGTGCTTCAAAGATCCCCTAGTCTCAGCAGCCAAACCAAGCAAACGTTCCTTACCATCGCAAAAAGTTTCTACTATGCTGCCCACTGCCCATCTGCTGCTCTCGACCATCACATATCCAAGGTTCTCTTCAAGCCAGTAGCTCAATCTGGCTGCAAATAAGATCAAAATCAGTTCATCAAGATGTAAAGAAGTTGCTGCTATCAATGTTCTGAATTCATAGAATTATTACACCTACAAGCAAATTTTAACCACCAACTACCTTAGCATACATGCTATGCGCAACACTACCTATCTAGTGGAATCCCTTGTAAAAACACTTTAATGAATAATATTCATGTTCATCGAGTGTGATTGGTTTTCTGTAGGATATTATTGGTTGATATCATTTATAACAACTTAGAACCTTACCCAAAATTGCGAGCCAAAAAGTATTATTTGAGTTTTTGGGTTCTGCATAAGTATTTAAGATCTACCCAGTGAATAACTGATGTGGGACTAAACACACACCTGCATAGATCCTCATGAAGCTGCTAAAAAAGTATGCATGCAATAGGCTTTCCATCATGCACCCACCCTAGTAGCATTAGTATCACTACTTGAACACTGCAAGAGATGAATGTGGGCTTTCCGATTCGAACCCACATGGCACAATCATGTGTATACACTGGTCTCAAAGTGGGCAATGCTTTTGTATGAAATATGAAGAGTATACAATGGTCATGGTTATGGTCATTAAACCTTTATTTATAGTGAACCCTACAGGCTGTTGTCAAACATGATTATTCTGAACATGTTTTGTATGCTGATTACTGTTGATGGATTTCAGAGCACACACTGTCGTACAATTTTCATGCTCATAGTGGGTAATGGTTCCACTCATCATAGTGATCCCAAGGCATATTCTCATAATGCCTACGCTGTCAGCTGATCACCTAAGGTTCTCATCATAAAAAGTGGACAAGTTGGTAAGATTTATGTGGTAAAGCTGGTAGAAGGCATACCTTTCGTTACGTTTATGTGGCCGGCATGTTGGATGCCCTCACAAAGAGATCCACAAAGTGAGCCTTATCTCTGCTCAGAGAAAAAAAAAGAAGAAGAAGCTGTTTTTAATGCATGAGGGCGGAAACCATCAAACAGACCCAGAACAAAGCGTCAGTACCTAGCATGAGCCCATTATAACATGGGCGTGGTCTGGAATCACGAGGTAAAATACTCGACATGGGTACCTTCAGCGGAAGGCTAGAAGACTGGGTGCTGTACTTGCTTTTTTATGGGCATACAAGTAACCAAGAGACCTCAACAAAAGCTTCGACAGTAACCCATCATCACCATGAAAGGGAATGGACTGAGAAAGAAAGTCATAGTGCCTTCAATCATACAACTAGTTGCCACATCCTTTGTTTATATTTAGATGTATGCAAACAAGTGTTTGTGAGTGCCTGTCTTTTAGCATGTGGAAATAGGCAAGACACCACATCCTACATGTTCAGTAGTCACTTTCAGATTCCAAAGAGAGAAAAAAAAACTCGGACTGTTTAATTATACTGACAAAATAATACTGCAAGCATAAACAATCACCATGTGAAGACTTGAATTGGGCCCGTTCTAGGGCCCAACGAACTAAAGTCGGCAAGGGGTGCCGACTTCAGCTGGGTCATCGTGGGGGTGACCACGATGACCACGCCGGCCGAACGGCCAGCGAAATCACCGCATCACCCCCCCTCTTCCCTCTTCCCCTCTCTCCCTCTCTCTCTCTCTCTCTCTCTTTCTCTTTTCTCTGAGAGCCCATCCCTTCCTCTTCTTTTTCCCCTCTTTTGAGAAGATCGCCGGAGCCCCATCGTCGCCGGAGCCGCCATCGCCACCGGGGAAACAATCGTCGACGACCGGAGGTGAGCAAGACAACATAGACCTATTTTTTTGGATTTAAGGGGAGAGAAATGATGGGAATCAGTGGGTTTTACTTCCCCTGTTAGGGGAAGTTCCTTTTTGGGAGATTCGGCCGGCCGACGACGGCCGGCCGGGGTCAATCCGGGCCGAAATAGGTTCAGCCGGAGGTGGATGAACGGGGGGCCGGGCCTTCCAGCCCCAGCCTCTCTCTTTCCTTCCCTTCTTCCTCCCTTTCTTCCTCTCCTTCTCCTCTTCTTCTTCTTCTCTTCCGCCGCTCATGATGGTGGGGTAGCCGACGGCAGCTAGCCGAGCGCCGCCGCCGAGGGCCACGGTCGACTGCCGAGGGCCGACCGGAACCACCAGCCACCCTCCTCCCTTCTTCTCCTTCTTCTTCTTCTTCTTCTTCTTCTTCTTCTTCTTCTCCTTCTTTATTCGGCCTGGGTTTTTCCTTTCTTTGAAATCCGTGCCTTAAGGGTGAACCAGACTTTGAACCGGGTTTAAATTGTGAACCGGTTCCACCTATTATATGAATGGGTTTTGTTATGGTCTGATCAGACCTGGTTTGGGTTGGGCTAGGGATCTGTGTTGGGCTGAGTTGGACCTAATTGGATCTGTGGGCTGGGTTGGTTTGGGCCCGAGATCTGATCTGGACCTGTAATCTGGTTTGGTTCAGTTGGGCCTAATCTGTGTTGGGCCACAATTGATTTTGGGTTTAAAGGATTCTGATTTTTGGAATTTAGTCTATTTATTCTTAGGGTCTATGCTTGATTTTGGGGACCCATTCTTGGATCTTTGAACTTAGGAGTTTAAGGGGTTGGAATTATTTTAAATTATGTTTCTAAATTAATTAAATAATTAATATTTATGTTTAATCAGGGGTTCGTGATATCTGTGGCAGGAATTTTAAGCGAACCCAGGTAGGTGACCTATTGCTCTAAAGTAGAATTTTAACATGTATATTGCATATGTTGATGTTATGGTTTATTATTGGCATTATGTGTTAGAATTAGAATTAAGTATGTAATTTCGCAAACTGTTAATTTATTATTAGCATTATGTGTTAGATTTAGAATTAAATATTTAATTTCATAAATTGTTATGTGCTTTACTGTTGGGAGTATGATTATGACTTTGATATAGAAAGTTGATTTATTGATTTTTAAAATCCGCGTGACTATAGTCTAGACCCCGCCAATTGGATGATACGTTGGCCCTGTCGACTTGTACTGAGGAACTAGTTCCGACACCGCGACCACCGGTGATAAAATAGTGGCGGCACAGGGGTGCGTTTTGCTCTTCGGAGCGGCTCGGTGGAGCGTGAGTTTGGCACCAGGGGGTGCGGCACAGTGGTGCGTTGGCTCAGTGGAGCGGCTCTTCGGAGAGTTGTATTGGCACTTCGGTGTAACCATGCCACTAGGTGATGTGGCCGTAGTCATGCGGTTGAGATATTTTGAGTCTCAGATCGGGTTTACGGATTATCGTGTGGATTTTGGATTCATGAGTTTAGTTGCTTTTTATATGCATCACGACATGTTATATGATGACTTTACTGCATTATGTTGCCTACTGAGCTGTTAGCTCACTCCTACTATTTACATTTTTTACAGGTAATGATATATGACTATGGGGATTATGGGATGGAGTGATCATGATGTATTTAGCTAGTGGATATTGACTTTCTCTTTTGACTTATGTATATATGGACATTTGATATGAAAACTGGAATTTATCTTTAATTAGTTATTGATGGTTGATCTGATTTATCTGCCTTGCGTGCCTGCGGGATCCGCCCTATAGGTGCGCGGCGTCTGCTCGCGCCCCGGGCCCCGGGTTCGGGGCGTGACAGATTTATTGGTATCAGTGTTGGGAACCCGCCCATGCCGCTGATATTTCAAAAAAAATTCAGATGGTAGCGGAATCGGCATAAGCGGGATCGACGTTCATCGCATGAACGTTGTTTCATGAACCGTTCGTAGTTAGATAAGAATTAAAACTTTTAAATGCATTTAGAAGATCAGATCTTCACCTTGTGCGGGTAGATGATCACCGCAAACTGAAGTTCGTAGTCTAGGATGAAGGTTCGCTTGAAGCCGTTCAAGTGCCCGGCCTCTACGGGTATCCACACGAAGCAGTGATCCGATCAAAGCTCTCTTGTCTTCCCGGGGTGCTAGCTCCCTTACAAAGACTTCTTTTTGATGGCTGATTTCCTCTCTTTCAATCAACCCTTGATTGTGCTTGAGAGGAGGAAGAAGAAGGATGAAGAAGAGGAAGAAGAACGAAGCCCCTTGCAGTCTTTCTTTTTCTCCCTGCATTGGAGCCAAGGAAGAAGACCAAGAGGAGGGAGACGCCTCCTCTTCTTTTTCCCTTTGCTGATGGCGGCTGAACCAAGGAAGGGAGAGGGGTGGCCACGACTTGGAAGAGGAGAGGGAGAGCTCATCTTGGGCGCCGGCCCCCTTTGCCCCTTTTTATAACCATCTAGGGCTCCTACAATCTAGGAGCCCTAGAGTAATTACCTTTCTCTTCTCCCTTCTCCACATGGAAAAGGGAGGGGCATATTCCCCTCCTCATGGTTAACCCTAATCCACATTAAGTAGGGTTTGAAATGCCCTAATGTGGTCAAGCCCTAATCCAATTAGGCTTAGCCCAAGGGTGAACCAATTAGGATCCAATCTAGGTAAGTCCTAATCCAATTAGAACTTAAATCAATTTTGACTCAATTGAACTCTTCAATCCTAATCCAATTAGGAGTCTTATTGATTCATTAGATTAATAATTAATTGTGACTTAAGAAACCCTAATCCAAATTAGGACATATTTAATTTTAGTCCTAATCCAATTAGGACTCTATTTGAATCCGAAGTCCTAATCCGATTAGGACTCTAGGAATCCTACTCCAAGTAGGAATCCAATTTTGATTCAAAACTCCTAATCTCATTAGGATTGCAGGAATCCTATTCCAAGTAGGAATCCCAGTCCTACTCCAACTAGGATTCCCAGTCCTAATCCAATTAGGACTCTAGGAATCCTACCCGAAGTAGGACTCTTGTTTTAAGTCCAATTAATTAATTTCCTTTGTTCCTTCTTCAACTTCTTATCAATCAAATTGATTACTTGTGATTCATAATCACTTTTCAACCATCGGATCGGTCAATACTTCTAGTGTGTGTGACCCCATAGGTTCTACTCTGACTGGTAGTGAGATATATTATGATCTCTATCACAATATCATTGAAAACTCCTTTCAATGGGTTGGAACGATTCCAACTCAACTCATTAGGGTTTATCGATCATCAAGATAATCCCTATGAGTCCCACCATCCACCAGTGACACCTAGCAGCATGTAGTGGCTACCCAGTAGAATAGAAAGATGAACCTCTAGGTGCAGTTAACGTGTGATACAGTCCTACTATCGTGGATCCCTACAGGACGGAGGTCATGGACAACTCGTCAAACCCCATCGTCTGTCATATGTCAAGATTTATTTGACTTGAGTTCGATAGTGGAAAACTCTTTTTCCACTTTATATTACTGCCCTGGCCAAGGTCTTAGAACTCAGTCTAACAAATCACATAGGATCACTCCTCTTCTATCAAGGTCGATAGATTCCTTATAGGTGCATACCCTACTCCTACAGTGAACTTACTGCAGCCAATCTACACTGCATGGACCCATATGGCTAGAGACCATGTATGTGTGCAGTCAAACTACAATAACCTCACTGTGAGTAGCCGAAGCACCGCAGGTCAAAGGACCAGTCACACTACTGCAACATCAAGCAAGTCACTGACGAGTGGATAGACATCCAAGTGACTTCTTGTCTTGGTCACGCTCAGTACCCTTGTTCTCTAACAAGCACCTGCACTATCACTTCAGTGTCCCTACACTGTGGACTCAAGTCTCGTCCATCCAGAAGGAAAGTGATCTGTGCACTGATCGGATCGATCACCGTCCTCATGATGATTCATTGATCAGGAGCATTTTAGAAATTAATCACCAATGATACATGGCTCAAATTCTCAACTCTTGAGAATATGTATCATCATCTTATTAATTTCTTGGACGATTCATAGACACATAAATAATATGAATGAAAAAGATGCCTTTTATTTATTCAATAATAAACAGTCAAGTACAAAATTATGTCCCTAGAATCAACAATGTGTCAGCCAAATTGGCTTCTAGGGCATACATCTAACAATCTCCCACTTGCACTAAAGCCAATTGGTCATATATCTTAGGCCCATCTTCTCAAGGTGGGCTTCAGTCTTTTGCTGACTCAGCTGCTTAGTGAACGGGTCCGCCACGTTATCCGCGGAGTCTACTCTCTGCACCTTTACATATTTCTTCTCAACATAGTCGCGTATGAGATGGAAGCGCCGCTCTATATGCTTAGACTTCTGATGAGACCTTGGCTCCTTAGCAAGGGCTATGGCGCCATTATTATCGCAGTAGAGTGTTATGGCATTTGATGTCATCACGTCTAACTCTGCAATGAATTTCTTGAACCAGAAGCCTTCCTTAGCAGCTTCAGAGACGGCGATGTATTCAGCTTCCATAGTAGAATCAGCAATGATCGGTTGTTTGGAACTCTTCCAATTTATCGTACCACCATTGCACAAGAACACATATCCAGATGTTGACTTCCTGTCATCGACATCAGTAATGAAGTCTGAATCTGTGTACCCTTCTACCTTTAACTCTGATGATCCTCCAAAAACCAAGAATAAATCTTTAGTTCTTCTCAAGTACTTAAGAATATTCTTCACAGCTGTCCAGTGTTCTTCACCTGGATTCGACTGATATCTGCTTGTGACACTCACAGCAAGAGCTATATCAGGTCGTGTACACAGCATGGCATACATGAGGCTTCCTATTGCCGATGCATAGGGAATCTTGCTCATGCGTTGAATCTCTTCAGATGTGTTGGGGCACATCTTCTTGGAGAGATGAATTCCATGCCTAAGGGGTAAGAGACCCCTCTTGGAGTTTTCCATGCTGAACCTCTTCAGCACCTCCTCTATGTACATTTTCTGTGAAAGGCCAAGCATCCTTTTAGATCTATCTCTATAGACCTTTATTCCCAAAATATAGGATGCTTCCCCAAGGTCTTTCATGGAGAATTCTTTTGACAACCAGACCCTAACCGAGGTTAGCATGGGAATATCATTCCCAATCAGGAGAATGTCATCTACGTACAGTACGAGAAAAACGACAGTAGTCCCACTAACCTTTTTGTAAACACACGGTTCCTCTTCGTTTTTGATGAAATCAAACATTTTGATTGCGTCATCGAAACGAGTGTTCCAACTCCGAGATGCTTGCTTTAGTCCATAGATGGACCTTTGCAGCTTGCAGACCTTGTGATCTCCATCACTGGAAGTGAAACCAAAAGGCTGTTCCATATAGATGTCTTCATTAAGATATCCATTCAGGAAAGCAGTGTTGGAATCCCTCGCACGCCGCAGAAAATTTCAGAAAAATTCTGCGCGCAGCGGAAGACATGCGCGAGATTCCGTTCATCGCATGAACATATTTTAAAACCGTCGTTCGTAGATAGATTAGGATTAAATACCTTTTATATGATTAAGAAAGATCAGATCTTCACCTTGTGCGGGTAGATGATCACCGCAAATCTGATGATCGTGGACTTGTTGAAGGTTCGCTTGAAGCCGCACACGCGTCCGGCCTCTACAGGTATCCACACGAGGCAGAGGACCAATCCAAACTCTCTAATCTCCCCGGGGTGCTAGCTCCCTTGCAGAGATATGTTTTGATGGTTGAAATCCTCTCTTTTGAATCAACTCTTGATTGCCTTAGAGAGGAGGAAGAAGGATAGATCAAAAGGAATAAGGCAAAACCCCTTTGCAGCCTTTTCCTTTTCCTTTTCTTTTGGAACCAAAAGAAGAGAGGGAGGAAGGGCTGCATGCCTCCTTCCTTTTCTTTGCTTGCTGGTGGCTGAAACCATCATGGGAGAGATGGGTTCACGGCACAAAAGGGAGGAGAAAAATCCCACGTCCTTCCAAAGGAGGGGATTGTCAAGCGGGCCCATGAGAGAAAAGATGGGTCACCTGCCACCTATCTTTCTTCTCCTCCTTTTTTTTTTTTTTTTGCAGCTCCAAGGAGGCTGAAGGGAGGGGGTTCACGGCTGGATCACCAAGATGGGAAGATGGTCCTTCACGGCTGAAAAGAGAGGGGGAGGAAAAATTAGGGTGCTGCCCCCTTTCTCTCTCTTATATATGGCATGTGGAGCTCCTAAAATTTAGGAGCTCCCATCCTTATCTCTAAGAAAAGAGGAGGGGCGTAGCCCCTCCCTCTTCTCCCTATTTCACGCACGCCCACTTAATCCAATTAAGTGGGGTGTGGGGCCATGTACAAGGTGGGTCTAATCCTCTTCCAAAGAGGATTGAGTGCGCCCATTTTCTTTTTCCTTCAAATCCTAATCTAATTAGGATTCAATTGAACTCTTCAATCCTAATCCAATTAGGAGTCTTTTAATTAATTAGATTAAAATTAATTAGGACTTAAGAAATCCTAATCTAATTAGGACTTATTAAATTTCAGTCCTAATTCAATTAGGACTTTAGAAATCCTACTCCAAGTAGGACTTTAATTTAATTTGAAATCCGAATCCAATTAGGACTCTAAGAATCCTACTCCAAGTAGAACTCGTAATTAAGTCCAATTAATTAAATCCAATTAATTAAATTAAATTGCAATCCAATTGCAATTATTCCTTCTTCAACTCACTAACTCTTAGCGGGTTAACCAATTATCAATCAAATTGATTATTTGTGATTCCTAATCACAATTCAACCATCGGATCGGTCAATACCTCTAATGTGTGTGACCCCATAGGTTCTATTTTGTCTGGTAGTGAGATATATTGCGATCTCTATCACAATATCATTGAAAACTCCTTTCAATGGGTTGGAGCAATTCCAACTCAACTCACCAGGGACCATCGATCATCAAGATAGTCCCTGTGAGTCTCACTATCCACCAGTGACACCTAGCAGCATGTAGTGGCAACCCAGCAGAATGGAATGATGAACCTCTAGGTGCAGTTATCATATGATACAGTCCTTCTATCATGGATCCCTACAGGACGGAGGTCATGGATAACTCGTCAAACCCCATCGTCTGTCATATGTCAAGATTTATTCGACTTAAGTTCGAGAATGGAAAACTCCTTTTCCACTGTACATACTACCCCGGCCGAGGATTTACGAACTCAGTCTCATAAATCACATAGGATCTCTCTTAACCTATCAAGATCGATAGATTCCATCTAGATGCACCCCTACTCCTACAATGAACCTACTGCAGCCAATCTGCACCACAAGAACCCAATTGGCTAGGGCTCATGTTTATGTGCTCGTCAAACTACAGCAACCTCACTGTGAATAGCCGAGGCATCGCAGGTCAAAGGACCAGTCATACAACTGCAGCATCAAGTAAGTCACTGACGAGTGGATAGACATCCAAGTGACTACTTGCTATGGTCACGCTCAGTACCCTTGTTCTCTAACAAGCACTTGCACTTGCTCCAGTGTCGCCACACTGTGGACTCAAGACTCGTCCATCAAAGAAAGCGATCTGTGCACTAATCTCAGCAGATCGATCACCGTCCTCGTGATGATCCATCGATCAGGAGCAATTCAGAAATTAATCACCAATGACACATGCCTCAAATTCTCAACTCTTGAGAATATGCGTCATCATCTTATTAATTTCTTGGACGATTCATGGACACATAAGAACATGAATGAAAAGAATGCCCATTCTAATAAATTCATTATTAGGTCAAGTACAAATTTATGTCCCAGAATAAAATAATGCGTCAGCCAAATTGGCTTGTAGGGCATACTTCTAACAATCTCCCACTTGCACTAAAGCCAATCAGCTATAAACCTGAGCCCCATCTTCTCAAGATGCGCTTCAGTTTTCTGCTGACTTATCTGCTTAGTGAATGGGTCCACCACATTTCCTGTGGAGTCTACTCTCTGATCCTTTACTTATTTCTTTTCAAGGTAGTCGCTTATTAGGTTAAACCACCGCTCTATGTGCTTCGGCTTCTGGTGAGACCTTGGCTCTTTAGCTAGTGCTATGGTGCCTTTGTTATCGCAGTAGCGTGTTATGGCATCTGATGACATTACACCTAACTCCGCAATGAACTTCTTAAACCAGAAGGTTTCCACTGCACCCTTAGATACGGCTTTAACATTCAGCTTCTAAGGTAGAATCTACAATAATCGGTTGTTTGGAACTCTTTCAATTTACTGAACCATCATTGCATATAATCTGATGTAGACTTTCTATCATCAATATGTGTGCATCCTTCTACCTTCAACTCTGATCTTCTTCCAAAGACCAAGAACATGTCTGTAGTTCTTCTCAAGTACTTAAGACTATTCTTCACAGCTATCCAGTGCTTCTTGCCTGGATTTGACTGATATATGCTCGTGACACTCACAGCATGTACTATATCAAGTCATGTACATAGCATGGTATACATGAGGCTCCCTATAGCCGAAGTATAAGGGATCTTGCTCATCCACTGAATCTCTTCAGATGTGTTGGGGCACATCTTCTTGAAGAGATTTACCCCATGCCTAAGGAGTAGTAATCCCCTTTTAGAGGTTTCCATGCCGAACCTCTTCAACACTCCCTCTATGTAATATTCTGTGACAGGACAAGCATCCTCTTAGATCTATCTCTATAGACCTTAATTCCCAAAATATAGGATGCTTTTCCAAAGTCTATCATGGAGAATTCCTTAGACAACCAAACCTTGACTTAGGATATCATCCACGTACAATACGAGGAATGCAATAGCCCTCCCACTAACCTTCTTATAAACACATGGTTCCTCCTCGTTCTTGAAGAAATCAAACGATTTGATTATATCGTTGAAACGAGTGTTCCAACTCCGAGATACTTGTTTTGTCCATAGATGGACCTTTGCAGCTTACAGACCTTGTGATCACCATCACAATATCATGATATGCTACAACAACAAGCAATATTCGAATGGACTTCAGCATGGCTACAGGTGAAAAAGTATCCTGATAATCAGTGCCTTCGCACTGACTATAACCTTTCGCCATTAGCCTTGCCTTATAGGTCTCTACGTAGCCATCCGAACTTAATTTTCTCTTGTAGATCCATTTACACCCAATAGGTACTATACCTTCCGGTGAATCTACTAAGGTCCAGACTTGGTTGGAATGCATGGAGTCTATCTCTAACTTCATGGCTTCCAGCCATCTCTCGGAATTGATGTCTAACATCGCCTCGTTGTAGGTATTGGGATCCTTACCTTGATCCCTATCTCCCATGAGGAACACTTCCTCTACATCCTCTGTAAGTATACCTAAGTACCTTTCAGGAGGATGGAAGATCCTACTAAATCTACGAGGTGGAGGAGGTACAACATGTACTGGCTCGATATGAATAGGTTCTATAGGCACAATGGCTCGTTGCTCTTTAGAGACTTTCTCTTCGAGCTCAATTTTTCTCCTACTGCCTCAATCAAGGATAAACTATTTTCCATGAAGATAGCATGTTGGCTCACAAACACTTTGTGATTCTCTGGGACGTAAAATTGTATCCAAATAACTCTTTAGGATATTCTATAAAACGAGCACTAATTGTCCTATCCTCTAACTTGTCCGCCTGTTGTCATTTGACTTGGGCCGGACATCCCCAAATCTTGAAATAACCAAGACTCAGCTTCTTACCATGTCATATCTCATATAGTGTGGTAGGAACAGACTTAGAGGAAACACTATTCAATATGTAAATAGCTGAAAATAGGGCATCTCTCTAAAGAAACAAGGGTTGATCAGTGAAGCTCATCATGGACCTGACAATATCCAATAGGATCTGATTCCTCCTCTCCGACACTCCGTTAAGCTGAGGTGTACCAGGAGGGATCCATTATGAAACTATACCATTCTCCTTGAGATAATCACGGAACTCTCCACTAAGGTATTCACCTCCTCGATCTGATCGAAGAATCTTAATGAGTTTTTCTGTTTGTTTTTCTACTTCATATCTGAACTCTTTGAACCTTTCAAAAATTTCAGATTTGTGTCTCATACACATATCCATACCGTGAGTAATCATCGGTAAATGAAGTAAAAATTACAACCCCTAGCCTGCACATCGAATGGGCCACACACATAAGTGTGTACTAGGGTAAGTATCGCAGTGGACCTCTCCCATGTCCTAAAAGGGATAATTTGGTCATCTTTTCTTGAAGGCAGAATTCACAAATCGGATATAACTCGAAAGTCAATGAGCTCAGAAGCCCATATTTCTTCAATTTGTTTATTCTGTCTTCTCCTATGACCAAGCCTGAAGTGCCACAAATACTTTAGATTTATCTCATCTCTAGATCCTTTTGGATCCTATGGTACTCACTGTTTGCTCAGATACATTCACAGGTACATCCAAATGTAAGTGATAGAGACGGTCAATCATAAAACCATATGCATCCAATTTATTTTTCAAACAAATTGAACAATAGTCTTATAAAAATCTTTCTGTGCTAAACAAGATACAGAAATCAAATTTCTGTTTGCAACAGGTAACAGTCCCTAAGTATCCTTTTAATAATGAGCATATCTGGCATACCTTCTGAAGGTCTGTCACCCTTCTTACTCTTTATGCTTTCCATGTATGTAGGACAGTTCCTCTTCCAATGGCCGTCTTATGATGCAATGGAAACACTTTTCCTTGCAATCGGCCTTTTTTCTTGGAACTTCCTTACTTGGCCTTTTCTCGGTCTTCTGCCTTTTCACAAGTTTCTTCTTCTTCCAAGTAGACTCTCTCTTGGAAGTAGAAACCAACTCGACAGCGAGAACGATGCCCCTTGAACTCTTCAAGGTCCCTAAGGTAGTTACCAATTTTATTTAACAATTCTATTTTGGTGCATACAATCTTGTTCATATGGTAATTTACTATAAACTGTTCATATGAAGCTAGAAGGGATTGCGGGATCAAATCCGTTTGCAATTCCTTGTGCATGGTCATGCCGAGCTTCTCAAGCTCCTCTAAGTCCTTTATCATGGTCAAACCATGATCATGGACAGACTGCCCATCACGCATCTTAGCCTTGAAGAGCCTCTTGGACACTTCAAAACATGCTACGTGACTCTGTTCACCATACAACTCTTGTAAGTGATATAATATGTCCCTGGCAATCTTCATGTTCTCATGCTGGCATTAAAATTCATTGGACATGGATGCCTTTGTGCAGCACCTAACTTTATTGTCATTGTTCGTCCACTTAGCATGCGTCTTATGCTGACCAGTAATCGGACGGATTGGTAACACAGGGATTCCATGGTCTAGCATATACCCTAATTTCTCACAATTCAAAACTATTTTGAAATTTGCTGAGCTAGTTTTTATAATTGGGTTTGGTCAAACAGTTGATCTATAGGATATGAGTTAAGAGTCTAGAAGCTGACTTTATAATCCTCAGAGAGTAAAGATTCTAGTTAGAATTTTGTACTTGAACTCTATTTGTTTTAGGGCCTTTTAAAACAAATATACCTCCCACTATTTTTTCGAATCTCTCACACTCCTCTAGTAGAGAAACGGAAACCTTGCGACTCTAGGTTTCAAGTGGGGTGCTACGGTCCCACCAATTTACATACCACCTCACCTAACAGTTATTGGTGACAAATAAACGATGAGTGTACAACTCTTGTACAATGCTTCTCAAGCAAGTTGTAGCGCTATCCGGTCTCTAAGTAATGAAGACCTCACCTAACAGTTATTGGCCCCATTCCTTAGTTAAGTCGGACCCACCGTATAACCGCAGAAGCAAAGCCGTCATTGGGTCCCTCACCTAACAGTTATTGGGCCCAACCCCATCTTTACCCCTACAACATCTCATGCCTAATAGAGAGGTCCAGTCCCCCGATGCAACTTGCCCACTGTATCCAGCCGAGACAAATCAACGCCGGAAAGACCTTAGCAGCTCTACTACGGTGGAAGACCGATGGACTTAATATTTTCGAGGAGATTTAATTTAGGTCTCTTTTATTTAATTATCTACATCTCATGCAAATAATTATCTAACCGCTATGTATAAACATAAACATAAACATAAACATCCAGGCATAATAACAAAAATTAAACTGGTGATGATCCTGGATCCAGGATGGGGTTATAGTACAAGCACATGCACGTCAATTGGTTAGATCGTCTTCAACTCTTGACTCGATCTTGAGCACCCTAGGTCCAATTGCGATCAACTCCTTGATCCATCTCCAATCAACCCTTGATCTCGATCTGCACAAATCGTGCTTGTAGAGGCATGCACCGATCAACCATTGACGTGCAAACACATCACAGATTACATCCCAGATAACTTTAAAAATAAATAAAATTAAATAATAGTTACAACCCTTTTTCATGAGACACGCAGGTCTCTAATACATCAATATAAGATGCACGCAGGCATCTGAAAATCTGATTTACATGCATCACATAACATCACAGAACATCTCAGACATTGCAGAACATTTCAGAGAATGCATTAAATAAAATTTACAGATCTAAATATTTAACAGATTATGTCATCTTATGAGTTGCTGATCATGCAAGATATGATTCTAAATATTTTTAATCTCATTAACAAATCAATAGAATCATTAATCTAATCGCATAGAAAATCAGCATGCAGAAAAATCAGCAAGCTGAAAATTCTGCATGCAGAAAAATTCAGCAAGCATAATCTTTAAATTTTCAGATCTATTATGCCTTAATCATTTAATCCTAATCTTAATCTACGCAACCATGGCTCTGATACCACTGTTGGAATCCCTCGCACGCCGCAGAAAATTTCAGAAAAATTCTGCGCGCAGCGGAAGACATGCGCGAGATTCCGTTCATCGCATGAACATATTTTAAAACCGTCGTTCGTAGATAGATTAGGATTAAATACCTTTTATATGATTAAGGAAGATCAGATCTTCACCTTGTGCGGGTAGATGATCACCGCAAATCTGATGATCGTGGACTTGTTGAAGGTTCGCTTGAAGCCGCACACGCGTCCGGCCTCTACAGGTATCCACACGAGGCAGAGGACCAATCCAAACTCTCTAATCTCCCCGAGGTGCTAGCTCCCTTGCAGAGATATGTTTTGATGGTTGAAATCCTCTCTTTTGAATCAACTCTTGATTGCCTTAGAGAGGAGGAAGAAGGATAGATCAAAAGGAAGAAGGCAAAACCCCTTTGCAGCCTTTTCCTTTTCCTTTTCTTTTGGAACCAAAAGAAGAGAGGGAGGAAGGGCTGCATGCCTCCTTCCTTTTCTTTGCTTGCTGGTGGCTGAAACCATCATGGGAGAGATGGGTTCACGGCACAAAAGGGAGGAGAAAAATCCCACGTCCTTCCAAAGGAGGGGATTGTCAAGCGGGCCCATGAGAGAAAAGATGGGTCACCTGCCACCTATCTTTCTTCTCCTCCTTTTTTTTTTTTTTTGCAGCTCCAAGGAGGCTGAAGGGAGGGGGTTCACGGCTGGATCACCAAGATGGGAAGATGGTCCTTCACGGCTGAAAAGAGAGGGGGAGGAAAAATTAGGGTGCTGCCCCCTTTCTCTCTCTTATATATGGCATGTGGAGCTCCTAAAATTTAGGAGCTCCCATCCTTATCTCTAAGAAAAGAGGAGGGGCGTAGCCCCTCCCTCTTCTCCCTATTTCACGCACGCCCACTTAATCCAATTAAGTGGGGTGTGGGGCCATGTACAAGGTGGGTCTAATCCTCTTCCAAAGAGGATTGAGTGCGCCCATTTTCTTTTTCCTTCAAATCCTAATCTAATTAGGATTCAATTGAACCATGACTCAATTGAACTCTTCAATCCTAATCCAATTAGGAGTCTTTTAATTAATTAGATTAAAATTAATTAGGACTTAAGAAATCCTAATCTAATTAGGACTTATTAAATTTCAGTCCTAATTCAATTAGGACTTTAGAAATCCTACTCCAAGTAGGACTTTAATTTAATTTGAAATCCGAATCCAATTAGGACTCTAAGAATCCTACTCCAAGTAGAACTCGTAATTAAGTCCAATTAATTAAATCCAATTAATTAAATTAAATTGCAATCCAATTGCAATTATTCCTTCTTCAACTCACTAACTCTTAGCGGGTTAACCAATTATCAATCAAATTGATTATTTGTGATTCCTAATCACAATTCAACCATCGGATCGGTCAATACCTCTAATGTGTGTGACCCCATAGGTTCTATTCTGTCTGGTTAAGTGAGATATATTGCGATCTCTATCACAATATCATTGAAAACTCCTTTCAATGGGTTGGAGCAATTCCAACTCAACTCACCAGGGACCATCGATCATCAAGATAGTCCCTGTGAGTCTCACCATCCACCAGTGACACCTAGCAGCATGTAGTGGCAACCCAGCAGAATGGAATGATGAACCTCTAGGTGCAGTTATCATATGATACAGTCCTTCTATCATGGATCCCTACAGGACGGAGGTCATGGATAACTCGTCAAACCCCATCGTCTGTCATATGTCAAGATTTATTCGACTTAAGTTCGAGAATGAAAAACTCCTTTTTCACTGTACATACTACCCCGGCCGAGGATTTACGAACTCAGTCTCATAAATCACATAGGATCTCTCTTAACCTATCAAGATCGATAGATTCCATCTAGATGCACCCCTACTCCTACAATGAACCTACTGCAGCCAATCTGCACCACAAGAACCCAATTGGCTAGGGCTCATGTTTATGTGCTCGTCAAACTACAGCAACCTCACTGTGAATAGCCGAGGCATCGCAGGTCAAAGGACCAGTCATACAACTGCAGCATCAAGTAAGTCACTGACGAGTGGATAGACATCCAAGTGACTACTTGCTATGGTCACGCTCAGTACCCTTGTTCTCTAACAAGCACTTGCACAATTGCTCCAGTGTCGCCACACTGTGGACTCAAGACTCGTCTATCAAAGAAAGCGATCTGTGCACTAATCTCAGCGGATCGATCACCGTCCTCGTGATGATCCATCGATCAGGAGCAATTCAGAAATTAATCACCAATGACACATGCCTCAAATTCTCAACTCTTAAGAATATGCGTCATCATCTTATTAATTTCTTGGACGATTCATGGACACATAAGAACATGAATGAAAAGAATGCCCATTCTAATAAATTCATTATTAGGTCAAGTACAAATTTATGTCCCAGAATAAAATAATGCGTCAGCCAAATTGGCTTCTAGGGCATACTTCTAACAAGCAGTTTTCACATCCATCTGCCAGATTTCATAATCATGAAATGCTGCAATGGCAAGCAGTGTTCGGATGGATTTCAGCATGGCTACAGGTGAAAAGGTCTCCTGATAGTCAATGCCTTCGCGCTGACTATACCCTTTCGCCACAAGCCTTGCCTTATAAGTCTCTACCTCTCCATCCGAACCTATTTTCCTTTTGTAGATCCATTTACATCCAATAGGTACAATACCTTCTGGTGGATCTACTAAGGTCCAGACTTGGTTGGAATGCATGGAGTCTAACTCTGACTTCATGGCTTCCAGCCATTTCTCGGAATCGATATCAGATATCGCCTCATCGTAGGTTTTGGGATCTTGTGAATGATCCCTATCTCCCACTAGGAACATTTCCTCGGTATCCTCTTCTAGTATACCTAAGTATCTATCGGGAGGATGGGAGACCCTACTAGATCTACGAGGTGGTCGAGGGACATCGTGTACTGGCTCTGTATGAATGGGTTCGATAGGATCCATGACTCGTTGCTTTTCAGAGACTTTCTCTTCAAGCTTAATTTTCCTCCCACTGCCTCTATCAAGGATAAACTGATTTTCCAAGAAGATGGCATGACGGCTCACAAACACATTGTGATCCTCTGAGACGTAAAAATTGTATCCTAATGACTCTTTAGGATATCCTATAAAATGAGCACTTATGGTCCTGGCCTCTAACTTGTCCGCCTGTAGTCTCTTGACGTAGGCCGGACATCCCCAAATCTTGAGATGACCCAGACTTGGTTTCTTACTATGCCATATCTCATACGGTGTGGTAGGAACGGATTTAGAGGGAACTCTATTCAATAAATAAATCGCTGTGAGTAAGGCATCTCCCCAAAGAAACATAGGTAAATTAGTGAAGCTCATCATGGACCTGACCATATCCAATAGGGTCCGATTTCTCCTCTCTGACACCCCGTTGAGTTGAGGTGTACCCGGAGGTGTCCATTGTGAGACTATGCCGTTTTCTTTGAGATAGTCCCGAAATTCTCCACTAAGGTATTCTCCTCCTCGGTCTGATCGAAGAGCTTTAAGAGGTTTACCGGTTTGTTTTTCTACTTCATTCTTGAACTCTTTGAACTTTTCAAAAGATTCAGTCTTGTGTCTCATAAGATACACATACCCATATCGTGAATAATCATCGGTAAAGGTAATGAAGTAAGAATAACGTCCCCTGGCTGGCACATCGAATGGGCCACATACATCTGTATGTACTAGGGTAAGTATTTCAGTGGTCCTCTCCCCATGTCCTACAAAGGGCAATCTAGCCATTTTTCCTTGAAGACAGGACTCGCAAACTGGATATGACTCAGAAGTCAATGAGCCTAAAAGCCCATCTTTATCCATTTTGTTCATTCTGTCTTCTCCAATATGGCCAAGCCTGAGGTGCCACAAATATCTTTGGTTTATCTCATCTCTGGATCTTTTGGATCCTTTGGCACTCACTTCTTGCTCGGTAACATTCACAGATACATCCATATGTAAATGATAGAGACTGTCGATCATGAGACCACGTGCGACTATTTTATTTCTTAAATAAATAGAACAGCAGTCTTTGTCAAAAGTAAAAACATGACCTTCCTGTGCTAGACATGAAACAGAAATTAAATTTCTGCTAGCAGCAGGTACATAATAGCAGTCTCTAAGTAATAAACTAAATCCAGACGGTAGTCACAGATGGTAGGTGCCCACAGCCACAGCAGCAACTTTTGCCCCGTTGCCAACCCGAAGGGTTACCGCACCTTCCGCCAGCCTTCTACTTTCCTTTAGACCCTGCATGGTAGTGCATAGATGAGCACTAGAACCAGAATCTATAACCCAACTAGAAGTAGAAGAAACCATTAGATTAGTTTCAATTATGAGCAAGTCTATACCTTCTGTGTTGGGGTATGTGGAGACCTTTGGTGATGAAGAGAATTGAAGAAAAATCAATTCTGCATAGTTTTCTGTCTGGCGGACTGTCGGAGTCGACTCGAGCTTCAGTCGAGTCAACTCGGGAACAGTCGAGTCGACTCGAGGTCCATCGAGTCGACCCGGGAGAAGAAAGGCCGAAAAACCATGTTTTCTGTCTGGACTGTCAGAGTCGACTCGAGCTACAGTCGAGTCGACTCGAAGCATCGTCGAGTCGACTCGAGCCACAGTCGAGTCGACTCGAGATCGTGCCAGTCATACTGAAAGTTGTCCAGACGTGCCCGAGTCGACTCGAACTAAAGCCGAGTCGACTCGAGCTCGCGAAAATCATACGGATGAGTTTTCTTTTGGTGTTTTGTTGGCGTTTCGACGGCTATGATCATCTGAAGGTCTTGAGACTATATATAGGACTCATGAGAGCCCTAGGGTATAGCGATTGGCCGTATATTTGAGAGAGACTCTTGTTTGTGAGGCTAGGGTTCTAGAGAAGAAGAGGATTGGGATCCTACTTCTTGTGCAAAGAGAATTCTGTGTGAATCTCTTGTAGAGCGATCTCGTGTGATCGTTCGGGTGTATGCCATCTCTGTAATCTATTCATCCTAGTTGAGATTTGGAGCGGTGGAGAACGTAGGCTATTTGTAGCCGAACCTCGTTACATCTTTGTGTTTGCTTTGCTATCTTCTTCCTATTTCTTCTTCCTTTGGTTTGATAATCCGCTGCGGTGCTCAAGTGTTTTACCCTATTGATACCACGGGGTAATCTTTTGCCCTTCGTAGGGATAAGCGAAGCGGTGATCCTTGAGTCCGGTGTCGAGGGAGCGAGAGAGTTATTCTCTCTTTGTTTTCCGACGTTGGTGAGCAGTGCCGGTGTGAGTGGGTTCCGGTGCGGTCGGACGCCAACAATTGGTATCAGAGCTATTGGTTTTCTGCAATGGCGGATGAAGGGAAGTTGCGAATTGAGAAGTTCAATGGAACGAACTTCGGGTTTTGGAAGATGCAAATAGAGGATTACCTTTACTAGAAGGATCTCTATTTACCTCTTGGAGGTAGAGCGAAGAAACCAGAGAAGATGTCCGATGAAGACTGGGAGGTCCTCGATCGGAAGACGCTCGGCACCATAAGATTGTCACTTGCATCCCAAGTGGCATTCAACATCAAAAACGAGAAGACGATGATGGAGTTGATGGCAACATTGTCGCGGATGTACGAGAAACCCTCAGCATCAAACAAGATATTTCTCATGAAGAGGTTGTTTAATCTTCGTATGAAAAATGGCGGCAGCGTAGCAGAATACCTCAACGAGTTCAATGGACTCACGGCCCAGTTGGAGTCAGTGGAGATTAGTTTTGACGATGAGATTCGGGCATTGCTAATTCTCTCCGGATTACCTGATAACTGGGAGGGCCTGGTGATGGCGGTGAGCAACTCTTCGGCAATGGGGAAGTTGATCTTTGATGACGTTGTGGGAGTGCTTCTGAGTGAAGAAGCAAGAAGGAAATCTTCTGGAGCTGCGGAGTCGTCTGGAAGTGCACTAAACACCTCTGACCGGGGAAGACAAAAGAAGGACGGTCGATTTCGAAGCGACTCGAAGTCGAGATCCAGCAGGTCTCGAGCACCTCAGAACAAGGGAGCGAAGTGCTGGAACTGCGGGATGATGGGGCACTTTAGGAGGGACTGCAAATCTCCTAAAGGGAAGCAAGGCGACCACACCGAAGGAGTCAGCAAGGATCTGGCAAATCTTGCTGAAGACGGTGATATGGATGCCCTCGTTCTATCTTTATCTACCGGTGACGAGTCTTGGGTGATAGACTCGGGCGCGTCCTTCCATGCTACATCCCAACGGAAGCTTCTTGGAGGATATGAGAAGGGAGACTTCGGCAAAGTCTACCTAGGGGATGGAGAGCCTTGCACTATACAAGGAAGGGGAAGCGCGGAAGTGAAGTTGATTTCTGGATCTTCACTTGAGCTTGAGGACGTACGGCACGTGCCTCAACTGCAGAGGAATCTGATCTCTGTTGGACAGTTGGCGAGCAAAGGGTACAAGACTACTTTCACAGCTGATCAGTGGAAGGTATCCAGAGGTTCGTTGACGGTGGCTAGTGGCAAGAAGATTGGGACACTTTATGTCGCCAATGGCACAGAAAACTCTATTGGAGTTGCTGCAGCAGATGTGGACGCCAAGTTATGGCATTGCAGACTTGGGCACATGAGTTATCAGGGACTGGAGGTGATGCACCAGTTGGGAAAGCTGCAGGATCTCAGGAGTGTTGAGATGGACTTCTGTGAGGATTGTATTCTCGGAAAGCAGAAGCGTGTTTCATTCAACAAAGAAGGTAAACCTCGGAAGCAAGAAAAGCTAGATCTCGTGCACACGGACGTGTGGGGGCCTGCACCGGTTTCTTCCATTGGTGGATCTCAGTACTATGTTACTTTTATTGATGATGCTACCAGGAAGCTTTGGGTGTTCTTCTTGAAGCACAAGTCAGAGGTATTTGGGGTCTTCAGGAGATGGCAGGCAATGGTAGAACTCGAGACAGGAAGGAGGTTAAAATGCCTGAGATCAGACAACGGTGGTGAGTATTGTAGCAGGGAGTTTGAGGACTACTGTGCAGAGGCTGGGATCGTCAGGCAGAGGACAGTTCCAGGGACACCACAACAAAATGGAGTTGCTGAAAGGATGAACAGAACAATTAATGAGCGTGCCAGGAGTATGAGGATACATGCTGGATTGCCACAGCAGTTTTGGGCGGAAGCAGTTAACACTGCTGCCTATTTGATCAACAGAGGGCCATCAAAGAAACTTGAATTTGGGATTCCTGAGGAAGCATGGACAGCAAAGAAGATTGATTTGGCGCACTTACGAGTATTCGGTTGTACCAGTTATGTCCATGTTGATTCCAGTCAAAGAAGCAAACTAGACGCCAAATCAAAGAAGTGCATTTTCGTTGGATACGGAGGTCAACAGTTTGGGTATCGATTTTGGGATCCCGAACACAGGAAGATCATTCGTAGTAATGATGTGGTATTCAATGAGAAAATGCAGCAGAGCACTGAATCAGAAACAAAACCTGTTGAGCCGTGTTTTGTGGATCCTGAAGAGGAGTTTACAAATTCTGGTCAGAAGACTCAGTCAGAGCAAGAACCTGAAGTATTGGCACCCCCTCCACAACTAAGAAGGTCCACTCGTAGTACTCATGGGAAGCCTCCTCAAAGGTATGATGGGACTCTTAGTTATTTGCTGCTCACAGATAATGGCGAACCTGAATGCTTCACGGAGGCATTGGAGGTTGATACCAGGAAGGAGTGGGAGTTGGCCATGGATGATGAGATGAAGTCATTGGAGCAGAATCAAACGTGGAATTTGGTGGATCTGCCCAAGGGGAAGAAAGCACTGTCAAACAAATGGGTTTACAGGCTGAAGGAAGAGCAGAATGGGAAGAAGCGATACAAGGCCAGGCTGGTTGTAAAAGGGTTTTAGCAGAGAGCAAGTATCGACTTCACGGAGATCTTTTCTCCTGTAGTCAAGATGAGTTCTATTCGGGCGGTGCTGAGCATGGTGGCAGAAGAGGATCTTCACTTAGAGCAGCTTGATGTGAAGACGGCTTTTCTCCACGGAGATCTCGATGAGGAGATATATATGCAGCAGCCGGAGGGATACATTGCAGCTGGCACGGGTGACTTGGTTTGCAAATTAAAGAAAAGCCTCTATGGTTTGAAACAAGCACCCAGGCAATGGTATCTCAAGTTCGATAGCTACATGCTTAAGATAGGATACAGGAGATGTCAGGAGGATCACTGTTGCTACTTCCGAGACTTCGGTACATCTTACATTATCTTGCTATTGTATGTTGATGACATGTTAGTTGCAGGAGCTAGCATGCATGAGATTGCAAAATTGAAGCTGAAGCTGTCAAGAAAATTTGCAATGAAGGATTTAGGAGCAGTGAAACAGATCCTTGGAATGCGGATCAGCAGAGATAGGTCTAAATATATCCTCAGACTATCTCAGGCGGAGTACATCAGCCGAGTACTCAGGAGATTCTGCATGGAGGGTGCCAAACCTGTTGGCACACTGCTGGGTGCCCACTTAAAGCTTTCCAAAAGGCAAAGTCCGAAGACGCGGGTGGAGGAGCTCAATATGTCAAAAATCCCGTATGCATCGGCGGTGGGGAGCTTGATGTACGCTATGGTCTGTACAAGACCAGACATTGCTCAAGCAGTGGGAGTTGTGAGTCGCTTTATGAGCTGCCCAGGCTTGGAGCATTGGCGCGCGGTCAAATGGATACTGAGGTATCTGAAGGGCATGGAGCACATGTCATTGTGCTATGGAGGTTCTGAGATCCAGTTACAGGGCTTTGTGGACTCAGACATGGCAGGGGACTTGGACGGCAGGAGAAGCACGACAGGGTACTTGTTCACCTTGGGCAGTGGAGCCATCAGTTGGATTTCCAGGTTGCAACCAGTTGTTGCATTGTCGACTACGGAGGCGGAGTATGTGGCAGCCACAGAGGCGTGCAAGGAACTAATATGGCTTCAAGGCTTGATGAAGGAGCTTGGGAAGGAGCAGAAGGATTGCATGTTATATTCAGATAGTCAAAGTGCAATTCATCTGGCGAAGAATTCAGCTTTCCATTCGAGGACGAAGCATATTGACATACGGTACCACTTCGTGAGGTCATTGCTCGAGCAGGGACTCGTCAAGTTGGAGAAGATTCATACAAGTCAGAATCCTGCAGATATGCTGACGAAGGTCGTCACGGTGGAGAAGCTGAGGAGTTGTTCAGCTTCTGCTGGTCTTCATGCTTGAAGACGTTGAGGAGGCATCGTACCTATTTCACTAGGATGATTCAGTTTCAGTGGGAGCACAGAGGAGAGCCAAGTAACAAGAGGATATACCCAAGGTCTCCAAGTGGGAGATTGTTGGGGTATGTGGAGACCTTTGGTGATGAAGAGAATTGAAGAAAAATCAATTCTGCATAGTTTTCTGTCTGGCGGACTGTCGGAGTCGACTCGAGCTTCAGTCGAGTCGACTCGGGAACAGTCGAGTCGACTCGAGGTCCATCGAGTCGACCCGGGAGAAGAAAGGCCGAAAAACCATATTTTCTGTCTGGACTGTCAGAGTCGACTCGAGCTACAGTCGAGTCGACTCGAAGCATCGTCGAGTCGACTCGAGCCACAGTCGAGTCGACTCGAAGCATCGTCGAGTCGACTCGAGCCACAGTCGAGTCGACTCGAGATCGTGCCAGTCATACTGGAAGTTGTCCAGACGTGCCCGAGTCGACTCGAACTAAAGCCGAGTCGACTCGAGCTCGCGGAAATCATACGGATGAGTTTTCTTTTGGTGTTTTGTTGGCGTTTCGACGGCTATGATCATCTGAAGGTCTTGAGACTATATATAGGACTCATGAGAGCCCTAGGGTATAGCGATTGGCCGTATATTTGAGAGAGACTCTTGTTTGTGAGGCTAGGGTTCTAGAGAAGAAGAGGATTGGGATCCTACTTCTTGTGCAAAGGGAATTCTGTGTGAATCTCTTGTAGAGCGATCTCGTGTGATCGTTCGGGTGTGTGCCATCTCTGTAATCTATTCATCCTAGTTGAGATTTGGAGCGGTGGAGGACGTAGGCTATTTGTAGCCGAACCTCGTTACATCTTTGTGTTTGCTTTGCTATCTTCTTCCTATTTCTTCTTCCTTTGGTTTGATAATCCGCTGCGGTGCTCAAGTGTTTTACCCTATTGATACCACGGGGTAATCTTTTGCCCTTCGTAGGGATAAGCGAAGCGGTGATCCTTGAGTCCGGTGTCGAGGGATGGTGGAGTAGCCGACGGCGGCTAGCCGAGCGCCACCGCCGAGGGCCACGGTCGACCGCCGAGGGCCGACCGGAACCACCAGCCACCCTCCTCCCTTCTTCTCCTTCTTCTTCTTCTTCTTCTTCTTCTTCTTCTTTATTCGGCCTGGGTTTTTCCTTGCTTTGAAATCCGTGCCTTAAGGGTGAACCAGACTTTGAACCGGGTTTAAATTGTTGTTGCCCAGAGATGGTCACCCAAGAGGGGGGTGAATTGGGTGTTTTAAAACTTTTTGCCTAATTAAAAATAAAACACACAAATGTATGAACTAAAGTAAAGATAGAGGTATGAGAACAATCAATCGCAAACACAAGGTTTTATAGTGGTTCGGAGCTTCCACTGCTCCTACATCCACTCCCCAAAGCACCTTTGGGAATTTCCACTATAATCCAAGATTACAGTCCGGTAGTTTTGCGAGTGCACTACCCAACTCGTTGTTTTACACGGGGCTAACAACGAACCCTATAACCCCCAATTTCACCTAGGCTTGGGACGCCTTTCCCTTGTTCCAAGTCCCTTGACTGGAACAAGCACAATATTGAAAAAGTTTTACAAGGATTTAAAAGCTCTCAAGAAGCAAATAAAACAGTGAGAAATAATAGAACCCGGAAGAACCCTTTTAGCCGTTGGAAGCGTGGGAAATGGTGGTTCTTCCGATGTGGATCGCGTTGGCTTGAATGTGAGCTTTGAATGCCTAGCGGAAGAGAGTAGTTGAGCACGAAATCACTTGGGAAGCTTGAAGGCACTTGATTTCTTCACTTGAATGCACTAACTCCCTTGAACCTCTTTTTCTTTCTTCTCTCTTGAATGATCTTGTGTTGGGTTGGTGAGAAGTTGTTGGAAAGCACTTAAGAGCTCCCTTTTATAGCCCAAAAAACAAATATAGCCGTTAGAGATAAAGTTAAGGGAGTTTGAAATTCAAACCAAACCTGAAAAAGTTGTCAGTCGCGTCCCAGGCGCTTCGGAGACGTCTCTGCTTCAACGCGAGACGTGTCGGCTGTAAGATTTTACTTTTGACGTTGTTTGGGGTCGACTCGGTGCTTTACGGGGACGACTCCGATGATGAACGGTTTGAATCCTTGTTTTTCTATTTTTCTGAGAGGGTCGCCTCGGCACTTTACGGGGACGTCTCGGTTTGTTTGCGCTTTTTGCATGGGGACGACTCCGCTGCCTTGGGGACGACTCCGCCGTTATATCTCCGAAAAACAAGTCTTCTGGAATTCTCTGAGAGAGTCGACTCCGCTCTTTCAGGGGACGTCTCCGCTGCCTTATCACCGAAAAAGACATCCTCTGGAATATCCTGAGAGAGTCGACTCCGCACTCTCTGGGGACGACTCGGAAACTCAGCTTTTACTTGCGGGGACGACTCCGCGTACTGTGGAGACGGCTCGCGCGCATCTCTTGAAATCGGCCTTTCTGCCGCCACTGAGAGAGTCGACTCCGCTTCTGAGAGAGTCGTCTCCGACCCTGCGAGACGCCTCGCCAGGTGCCGGGGACGTCTCCAAACGTGCCAGTTCTTCCTGTTTGTGCCAGAGACGTCTCTGGAACAAACCGGAGACGTCTCGGCTGTCCCTGATCTGTTTTCTTCATCTCAAAAATTCTTCAATAAATTCATAAAAATTATGGGAACTTGCCTAGACATTTCTTAACAATATTCTTAATTAAACACATGAAATCCTCAAGTAAATTGTTAAGATAAATAGAATTATACTCTAGTGTTTTGTATTCATCAAAATCCATTAGGGAGTCAACAATCTCCCCCTTTTTGATGATGACAAAACACTGAGTATATGCAAAATTCGAAATTTAAATATATACACAGTATTTGATCAGATGTACAAGTATAATGTTTTGATTAGAGCTAGATACAGTGTGCATAATTCAAAATAGTCAATTTTCAGTTCTATCCTTATGCATAAGATTGATCTTAATAGCTCTTAAGCAATTTTAGCATATCAACTGAATTTGAATCAAGTTAAAATGAAATATTGATGCTAAAGATAATTGAAAGCTAAGTTCTTTTTGACTCCCCCTTTCTTTTCCAGAAGGGCAATTATCTTAAAGCCAATATTCTTCAATTTTATCTTTTCTAATTCAACTTTAAGTATGAGTGTAAATTTTGCATTCCATATTCAGGTTCTACTCCATATATAAGTTCTATATATCTACTCCCCCTTTTTGTCATCAACAATGAAGGGGACAAATTATACGTAGGTACTTAAAGCACAATTCCTAGGGAATTCAGCATATTACAATGAACCACTCAAGGATATTCAAGTTATGCTCCCTCTGTCTATTATTTTATTAATGAATTCAGAATTCATTTCACTCCCCCTTTGATATTCAGGTTGTGCTCCCCCTGTTTCATATGCATTGATAAGTTGTGTCAAATTTGAACACTTAAGGTATGTTATGAGATTTTTATGGCACAACACAGATTTATATACACAAGGTTTCAAAAGGAATTGTATGACATTCATATATCATTGTAAACATTTGAAGTCATTACAAGGTTAAAATGGAAATCATTACAAGTATTGATTCCTAATACAAAAGAAGTTTCAAAATGAGCCTAGGGTTTTACAAAAACAGATGAACTCTATATGTCTACAAAATGTCCCTCATCGGCGACGTTGCTCATAAGCCCTAGCAGCTGCATCTATAAATGC
This sequence comes from Phoenix dactylifera, assembly GCF_009389715.1. NCBI lineage: Eukaryota > Viridiplantae > Streptophyta > Magnoliopsida > Arecales > Arecaceae > Phoenix > Phoenix dactylifera. The sequence continues at coordinate 486,519 of NW_024067799.1, forward strand.
ATTAATTGAGTCTAGTAGAGTTTTGAACTGCTCTCCTTGAGATTGATGGAAGGCTGCCACTAGTGCTTCAAATTCAATGCTTGCCCTTTCAATTCTTCCTCTAAGTTGGGCAGCCACGGTGCTCACATTGCCTCCAGGGCTTGTCAACTCTTGAAGACCATCTGAAATGTTCCTCAAGCTGTCTTGTAGCTCAATTGATCTGAAGGTTTGGGTGGCACTCACACTAACTAGTTCTTGCGCTGTAGCTTCTATCTGAGTTCTGATTTCCTTCAACTCTTGTAGAAGCCCTTCATGTGAGGCTCTGATGGGGGCCAACTCAGTAGAGATCATCGATCTCATTTCCTCCCTCATTTGCTGGCATATCACAGATGCTAAAGTGCGCATCTGTTCTTCTGATAGGGAGAAGGGCCTAGTGACTGTAGGAGGAGGTGGCATAGAGGTGGAAGGTCCAGCTGAGCTGGAGGGTATATCAGGGAAGTCCATGTGGCTGAGTGGAGGAGAGTGGTGGTCAGGCTCCTGATGTGGGATCTCAAGGTCTAAGGTTTGAGCTTTTCTTTTTGGTACCTTAACCCATGACCCATCTACCTTGTGAAACTCCATTCTACGCATTGTACTCTCATTATAATAGTCGGTGTTTCTCAAGGGTTTTGTAGGTTCATTTTCTGGAATGTGAACCTTAAAATGTTTGAATACTAGGGTAAAGATCATCCCATAGGGTATGCTAAACCTAGAATACCTATGACATATAGCAATGTAGTTCAACATAAGTCTAGGGAGGTTTAGGAGAATCCCTAGTAGGATGTGGTGCATGATAACTAGGTCTCGCTCCGAAACAAAATCGAAGCGACCGGTTTTTGGAAACAAGACCCGGTTGACAATACTCAAAAGTAGTCTCATTTCGTTATTTAGGTCTTGTGAGTTCACTACATCAAGAGGCCCGCAGTCCTCTCGTCCTAAAAGCAAGTTTAGGGCTATTTTCCTTTGGGGATGTGAGGTCGGAGCCTCACCGTCCTTAGGGATTTGCAAGACGCTAGATAGGACATCCTCATTAATCTCTACCAACGTCCCCCGGACATGTGCAATGTATCCTAAGTCCCCTAAGGCCATATTACTAAACATCTCTCTAACTAGGCCGGGGTAGGTCGATGTATTGAGGGTACAAAGGTATTCCCACCCTTGGGCACGGAGTTTCTCTCCAATAGAGAACCCCTCACTATCTAGAAAATGGAAATCTATGTACCTACCGGTGGTTACTGTGCGATTCGCACAGGAAATGGTCGTGGTTGGCGGAGCAACCGGAGGGGACGGTGCGGATGGCTCTTCCCTCCATTCCTCACCGTCGGTTGCTACCCTAGGACGCCTCCCACCGGTTCGTCTAGCCCTCTTAGGTGCCATGGATGCTAGGGTTTGTGATGGAGAGCAAATGGAGGCTAGGGTTTGTGGTGGAGAGCAAATGGAGGCTAGGATTTTTGTTTTTGTCGGGGATGGAAGAGAATAGCTCGGGTCGGCTCGAGCTGTTTCACCTATTTAAAAACCCTCGTTCGGTCCCCGAGACGTCTCCGCGACTGATGCGAGACGTCTCGCCGGGGGGACGTCTCTGCGATTTGCCAGAGACGTCTCCGGCACTGAAAAATTTCAGACTAATTTCTATCTTTTCCCAATTTATTTTACTCAATCACACTAATCAACATGATTTCTTTTGGTGAATACAGAGTGAGTTTGTTTGTGATCCTCCCCCTTAATAATACATCCTATAAAAGTTTGATAATGATTTTTTGAATTATTAACATTGAAATGAGGAATGTTTGACCAAATTTCGAATACCTATGAAATAGGCTCTGAAAATATCTCCATGAAGAGTCCAAGGGAGGGTAACCATCCTCCGGAAAGTCGAACAATTCGTCATTTAACTTAGATAGATTCATGCTTTCACTTATGTTGACCTTGAGGTGGATTACTAGTTTGAGTAGCAAAGCATTGCAATGCAAGTTCAATTTAATTGCTAGGATCATACAAGCTCAATGCATTCCTTAAGAAGTTGAACCTATCTTTACAAAGGGGCTTTGTAAAGATATCGGCCAATTGATTTTCAGTACATACATACTCAATCATCACATCATTTTTCAGCATATGATCCCTAATAAAGTGATGCCTAATCTCTATATGTTTTGATTTTGAGTGTTGGACAGGATTTTTTGTTAAATTAATTGCACTTGTATTATCACATTTAATTGGTATATTGTCCATTTTGATACCGAAGTCTTCAAGTTGTTGCTTAATTCATAGAACTTGGGCACAACAGCTTCCAGCTGCAATGTACTCAGCCTCAGCTGTGGATAAAGCAACTGAATTCTGTTTCTTGCTAAACCAAGAAACCAAATTAGCACCCAAGAATTGACATGTGCCACTTGTGCTTTTTCTGTCGAGTTTGCACCCGGCAAAATCAGCATCGGAATAAGCAATTAAATTTATGTCAGATTGTTTAGAATACCATAAGCCTACATTAGATGTCCCTACTAGATATCTAAAAATTCTTTTAACAGCTTGCAAGTGTGATTCCTTAGGACATGCTTGGTATCTAGCACACATACAAACACTGAATAATATATCTGGTCTACTAGCAGTAAGGTAAAGTAAAGAGCCTATCATACCTCTGTACAATTTGCAGTCTATACTTTTACCTTTTTCATCTTTGTCAAGCTTGCAACTTGAGCCCATGGGTGTGCTGATTTTCTTTGCATCCTTCATCTTGAATTTTTCCAACATCTCCTTGATATATTTGGACTGACTGATGAAGATGCCTTCCTCTGATTGTTTTATTTGTAGCCCAAGGAAGAAGTTGAGCTCACCCATCATGCTCATTTCAAATTCTCCCTGCATAAGCTTGGCAAACTCTTGACAAAGACTATCATTAGTAGCACCAAAAATTATATCATCCACATAAATTTGCACAAGCAATAAGTCATTTCCTTTTCTTTTAATGAAGAGGGTTTTGTCCACATTTCCTCTCTTAAATTTATTTTCAATTAGAAAATTACTTAATCTTTCATACCATGCCCTAGGGGCTTGCTTAAGTCCATACAATGCTTTATGTAATTTATAAACATAATCTGGATGTAAGTGGTTTTCAAACCCTGGAGGTTGTCCTACATAAACTTCCTCCATTATATAACCATTTAAAAAGGCACTTTTTACATCCATTTGATAGAGTTTGAAATCCATAAAGCATGCATATGCCAAAAGTAGTCTAATAGCCTCTAATCTAGCAACAGGAGCAAAAGTCTCATCAAAGTCTATTCCTTCCTCCTGATTATATCCTTTGGCCACTAGCCTAGCTTTGTTTCTTATTACTATTCCATCTTCATCTAGTTTATTTCTATATACCCATTTGGTGCCTATAATTGAAACATTAGGAGGTCTTTTCATTAGAGTCCAAACTTCATTTCTTTCAAATTGGTTTAATTCCTCTTGCATAGCATTCATCCAATTATCATCTTTTTCGGCTTCTTCTAGTGATTTAGGCTCGATTTGTGAAACGAATGCAAGATAATTACTCGTGTTTCTTAAAGAGGATCTAGTTCTTATTCCTTGTGAAGGATCACCAAGGATTAGATCCCTTGGATGACCATGTGCATACCTCCATTCCTTAGGAAGATCTTGATTTCTCGATGGAGGTTGATCTTCTTCATCTTGCTGAATTGTATCTTCTTTGATCTCATCCTCATGTTGTTTGTCTTGTATGGAGAATTCCTTCATTCGGTCTTCAAGTATACCTGCATCACCATCTTCTTCTTTTCTAGAAGAATCTCCATTAGCTTCATCAAAAACAACATGAATGGATTCTTCAACAACGAGAGTTCTCTTGTTGAAGACCCTGTATGCTCTACTAGATGAGGAATAACCTAAGAAGATTCCCTCATCTGATTTAGCACTAAATTTACTTAGATTGTCCTTTCCATTGTTTAAAATAAAGCATCGACAACCGAAAACATGAAAATAGCTTATATTTGGTTTCTTACTTTTTATCAACTCATAAGGTGTTTTCTTTAAGATGGATCTAACTAAAACACGGTTTAAAATATGACATGAAGTATTTATTGCTTCAGCCCAAAAGTACTTTGGTAAATCCGATTCGCACAACATGGTACGAGCCATATCTGCTAGTGTGCGATTCTTCCTTTCTACCACCCCGTTTTGTTGGGGTGTCCTAGGTGCCGAGAAGTTGTGATTGATACCATTTTCTTCACAAAATTTTTTAAAATACTGATTTTCAAACTCGGTACCATGATCACTCCTAATTGCCTTTAGTTTAAGATTGAGTTCATTCGAAACCCTATTATGAAACTTGATAAAAGCGGGAAAGGACTCATCTTTGTGTGCAAGAAATGAAACCCATGTAAAACGTAAAAAATCATCAACAATTACAAGACCAAATTTCTTACCCCTTAGACTAGCAGTTCTAGTGGGTCCAAATAAATCCATGTGAATTAGTTCTAAGGGTTTTGATGTTGAGACTATGTTTTTAGACTTGAAAGAGCTTCTCGTTTGTTTCCCTAATTGACATGCAGCACAAATTTTGTTCTTTTCAAAATCTATTTTTGGTAGTCCTTTGACTAGATCTTTTGTAATCAATTTAGAGATTAAATCCATGCTAGCATGCCCTAACCTACGATGCCATAACCAACTAGTCTCATTGACTTTGGGATCCATGGCTACAAAACATTGGCCATCATTCATGGTGAGATCATCAAGATCTACCATGTAAACATTTCCATGCCTATGTCCTGTAAGTATGATCTCATTGTCAACTGGACTACTAATTATGCAAAGTGGAGATTCAAATGACACTTTAAAGCCCTTGTTACAAAATTGACTTATACTTAATAAATTATGTTTGAGTCCATTAACTAACAATACATTGTCAATAAATGAGGAGGGTGATATGGAGATTTTACCAACACCAATGATTTGACCTTTAGCATTGTCTCCAAATGTGACTACTCCTTCTTTTGATTTTAAAGTGACGAAGAGACTCTTGTCACCGGTCATATGCCTTGAGCAACCACTATCAAGATACCACATTCTCTTTTTATTCCCGGCTGCAAGGCATACCTGCAAAATGATCATGTGAAGCTCTTAGGTACCCAAGTTTTCTTGGGTCCTTCGTGGTTAGTGTAGTTGGTTCCCTTAGGCACCCATACTTTAGTTATGTTTTTAGCTTTTACAAATGTACTCTTGTTAGTTTGGATCTTTCTTTGAATACAAGAGTAGGCTTTATGTCCACTTTTTCCACAATGAAAGCATGTAGTTTTTCAGTTTTGACATCTTTTGCTTTCACAAAGAAATTCTTTAGATACTTTTGTTGCTTGTTAGTTTTATATCCTAATCCGGCTTTATTAAAAACAGCTCTTTGATTTGAAAGAATAAGATTTAATTTTTCAGAGCTTTGTGTAAATTTTTCAACAATTGGTTTGTACTTATGTACCTCATTCTTAAGATCCAAATTTTCTTTAACTAGTTCTTCCTTATCCTTTTTAAGGGATTCAACATTTTGTGCAAGTGAGGTATTATTATTGAGTAGAGATTTAACTTTTAGATTCAATTCCTTAATTAGTGTTTTTGCCGTTTCATTTTCAATGCTAAGTTTTGAATTTTTATTTTCTAGATCAATGGTGTTAACATTTTCAACGCGCTCTTTCTCAATCAATAGTTTTTTAATGTCATCCTTTAGTTTTTGATTGGAGGCCTTTAGTTCTTTATTCTTTGCTCCTAACATACTACAATCACTCATAAGTTCTTGAAAAGCTTCATATAATTCTTCTAAAGTAAAATTTATAGTTGAGCTCTGACATACCTCGTCGTTTTCAAATGCCATGAAGCACAAATTTGCGGTCTCTTCCTTCTCTTCCTCGGAGGAGGATGTGTCACTATCGTCCCACGTTGCCTTCAACGCCTTCTTCTTCTTCTTTCCAAAGTGCTTCTTTTGTTGAGGGCATTCGGAACGAATGTGTCCCGGTCTCTTGCAATCATAGCATATGATTGGGTCTCTTTCTTTTTTCTTTTCTTTTTTCCAATCATTTCTCCCTCCAAATTTCTTTCTTGGGAAGGGTTTCTTTCTTCTCATGAATTTCTTAAACTTCCTTACTATTAAACCCAAGTCCTCATCTTCGCTTTCTTCTTCACTCTCACTACTTTCTTCTTCACACACACTCGAAGTAGCCTTAAGTGCAATTGTCTTCTTCTTTGGCAACTCTTCTTCATGTTGCTTCATTGTGAGCTCATGCGTCATCAATGAGCCCAATAGTTGTTCTAGTCCCAAAGTGTTGAGATCTTTGGCTTCTATGATCGCCGTGACCTTTGCTTTCCATGCTTTCGGCAAAGACCTGAGAATTTTACTCACAAGTTCCGGATTAGTATAGGATTTACCCAAACTCTTTAGACCATTAATTATATCGGTGAAGCGTGTGAACATGCATGAGATGGTTTCGTTGGGTTCCATCTTAAATAACTCATACTTGTGAACTAGAATGTTCACTTTAGATTCTTTGACTTGATTTGTACCCTCGTGGGTAACTTCAAGCCTATCCCATATTTTCTTAGCGGAACTACATGTGGAGACTCTATTAAATTCATTCACATCTAGAGCACAAAATAATGAGTTCATGGCTCTAGCATTGAGTTGAACCATCCTGTTATCATTCTCATCCCAATCCTCCTCAGATTTGGGAATTTGAATGTCATTAACCATGTGAGATGGTTCGTGTGGTCCCTTGATTATGACCCTCCACAAGGCATAATCTTGTGCTTGAATAAAGATCTTCATTCTAGTCTTCCAATAGGTATAATTTGTCCCATTGAAGAGTGGAGGTCTATTGGTTGCCTGCCCCTCAGCAGGAACATTGTTGAAGGGTGTTGCCATCTAGATCTTTGGCCAAGACGGTTAGGTCTTCAAGAAATACACAGAGCACCTGCTCTGATACCACTTGTTGCCCAGAGATGGTCACCCAAGAGGGGGGTGAATTGGGTGTTTTAAAACTTTTTGCCTAATTAAAAATAAAACACACAAATGTATGAACTAAAGTAAAGATAGAGGTATGAGAACAATCAATCGCAAAACACAAGGTTTTATAGTGGTTCGGAGCTTCCACTGCTCCTACATCCACTCCCCAAAGCACCTTTGGGAATTTCCACTATAATCTAAGATTACAGTCCGGTAGTTTTGCGAGTGCACTACCCAACTTGTTGCTTTACACCGGGCTAACAACGAACCCTATAACCCCCAATTTCACCTAGGCTTGGGACGCCTTTCCCTTGTTCCAAGTCCCTTGACTGGAACAAGCACAATATTGAAAAAGTTTTACAAGGATTTAAAAGCTCTCAAGAAGCAAATAAAACAGTGAGAAATAATAGAACCCGGAAGAACCCTTTTAGCCGTTGGAAGCGTGGGAAATGGTGGTTCTTCCGATGTGGATCGCGTTGGCTTGAATGTGAGCTTTGAATGCCTAGCGGAAGAGAGTAGTTGAGCACGAAATCACTTGGGAAGCTTGAAGGCACTTGATTTCTTCACTTGAATGCACTAACTCCCTTGAACCTCTTTTTCTTTCTTCTCTCTTGAATGATCTTGTGTTGGGTTGGTGAGAAGTTGTTGGAAAGCACTTAAGAGCTCCCTTTTATAGCCCAAAAAGCAAATATAGCCATTAGAGATAAAGTTAAGGGAGTTTGAAATTCAAACCAAACCTGAAAAAGTTGTCAGTCGCGTCCCAAGCGCTTCGGAGACGTCTCCGCTTCAACGCGAGACGTCTCGGCTGTAAGATTTTACTTTTGACGTTGTTTGGGGTCGACTCGGCGCTTTACGGGGATGACTCCGATGATGAACGGTTTGAATCCTTGTTTTTCTATTTTTCTGAGAGGGTCGCCTCGGCACTTTACGGGGATGTCTCGGCTTGTTTGCGCTTTTTGCATGGGGACGACTCCGCTGCCTTGGGGACGACTCCGCCGTTATATCTCCGAAAAACAAGTCTTCTGGAATTCTCTGAGAGAGTCGACTCCGCTCTTTCAGGGGACGTCTCCGCTGCCTTATCACCGAAAAAGACATCCTCTGGAATATCCTGAGAGAGTCGACTCCGCACTCTCTGGGGACGACTCGGAAACTCAGCTTTTACTTGCGGGGACGACTCCGCGTACTGTGGAGACGGCTCGCGCGCATCTCTTGAAATCGGCCTTTCTGCCGCCACTGAGAGAGTCGACTCCGCTTCTGAGAGAGTCGTCTCCGACCCTGCGAGACGCCTCGCCAGGTGCCGGGGACGTCTCCAAACGTGCCAGTTCTTCCTGTTTGTGCCAGAGACGTCTCTGGAACAAACCGGAGACGTCTCGGCTGTCCCTGATCTGTTTTCTTCATCTCAAAAATTCTTCAATAAATTCATAAAAATTATGGGAACTTGCCTAAACATTTCTTAACAATATTCTTAATTAAACACATGAAATCCTCAAGCAAATTGTTAAGATAAATGGAATTATACTCTAGTGTTTTGTATTCATCAAAATCCATTAGGGAGTCAACAATCTCCCCCTTTTTGATGATGACAAAACACTGAGTATATGCAAAATCGAAATTTAAACATATACACAGTATTTGATCAGATGTACAAGTATAATATTTTGATTAGAGCTAGATACAGTGTGCATAATTCAAAATAGTCAATTTTCAGTTCTATCCTTATGCATAAGATTGATCTTAATAGCTCTTAAGCAATTTTAGCATATCAATTAAATTTGAATCAAGTTAAAATGAAATATTGATGCTAAAGATAATTGAAAGCTAAGTTCTTTTTGACTCTCCCTTTCTTTTCCAGAAGGGCAATTATCTTAAAGCCAATATTCTTCAATTTTATCTTTTCTAATTCAACTTTAAGTATGAGTGTAAATTTTGCATTCCATATTCAGGTTCTACTCCATATATAAGTTCTATATATCTACTCCCCCTTTTTGTCATCAACAATGAAGGGGACAAATTATACGTAGGTACTTAAAGCACAATTCCTAGGGGAATTCAGCATATTACAATGAACCACTCAAGGATATTCAAGTTATGCTCCCTCTGTCTATTGTTTTATTAATGAATTCAGAATTCATTTCACTCCCCCTTTGATATTCAGGTTGTGCTCCCCCTGTTTCATATGCATTGATAAGTTGTGTCAAATTTGAACACTTAAGGTATGTTATGAGATTTTTATGGCACAACACAAATTTACATACACAAGGTTTCAAAAGAAATTGTATGACATTCATATATCATTGTAAACATTTGAAGTCATTACAAGGTTAAAATGGAAATCATTACAAGTATTGATTCCTAATACAAAAGAAGTTTCAAAATGAGCCTAGGGTTTTACAAAAACAGATGAACTCTAGATGTCTACAAAATGTCCCTCATCGGCGACGTTGCTCATAAGCCCTAGCAGCTGCATCTATAAATGCATTAATTGAGTCTAGTAGAGTTTTGAACTGCTCTCCTTGAGATTGATGGAAGGCTGCCACTAGTGCTTCAAATTCAATGCTTGCCCTTTCAATTCTTCCTCTAAGTTGGGCAGCCACGGTGCCCTCATTGCCTCCAGGGCTTGTCAACTCTTGAAGACCATCTGAAATGTTCCTCAAGCTGTCTTGTAGCTCAATTGATCTGAAGGTTTGGGTGGCACTCACACTAACTAGTTCTTGCGCTGTAGCTTCTATCTGAGTTCTGATTTCCCTCAACTCTTGTAGAAGCCCTTCATGTGAGGCTCTGATGGGGGCCAACTCAGTAGAGATCATCGATCTCATTTCCTCCCTCATTTGCTGGCATATCACAGATGCTAAAGTGCGCATCTGTTCTTCTGATAGGGAGAAGGGCCTAGTGACTGTAGGAGGAGGTGGCATAGAGGTGGAAGGTCCAGCTGAGCTAGAGGGTATATCAGGGAAGTCCATGTGGCTGAGTGGAGGAGAGTGGTGGTCAGGCTCCTGATGTGGGATCTCAGGGTCTAAGGTTTGAGCTTTTCTTTTTGGTACCTTAACCCATGACCCATCTACCTTGTGAAACTCCATTCTACGCATTGTGCTCTCATTATAATAGTCGGTGTTTCTCAAGGGTTTTGCAGGTTCATTTTCTGGAATGTGAACCTTAAAATGTTTGAATACTAGGATAAAGATCATCCCATAGGGTATGCTAAACCTAGAATACCTATGACATATAGCAATGTAGTTCAACATAAGTCTAGGGAGGTTTAGGAAAATCCCTAGTAGGATGTGGTGCATGATAACTAGGTCTCGCTCCGAAACAAAATCGAAGCGACCGGTTTTTGGAAACAAGACCCGGTTGACAATACTCAAAAGTAGTCTCATTTCGGCATTTAGGTCTTGTGAGTTCACTACATCAAGAGGCCCGCAGTCCTCTCGTCCTAAAAGCAAGTTTAGGGCTATTTTCCTTTGGGGATGTGAGGTCGGAGCCTCTCGTCCTATACCTGACCATGATAAACAACAAGACTATTGCGACAGCCCAGTTTTCATGGGCTAATGGGCTGGCCTGAAGAGGCCTGGGCCCGTCGGTCTCGGGCATGCATTGCACATGAGGTGGCAGGGAGGAAAACTCCGCTTGGGAATCTTCTTTCTCCCCGATCACGCCGGAAACCTAGAATCCTAGGGCAATCAAAGTTTATCTAAACTTTAGGATCTCATCTATTTAAGGTTTACCACCTCCTCCGTTGAACTCCATCACCAATCTCTTGAGGGGAGCCGCCGATTCCAAGTTTCTTTTCGGAAAACACTTCCTTGAATCTTCGTCGAAGAAGCTGTTGGATCACCTCGCCAAACCAAGGTACACGTCATCCGTCTCTTTCTCTTTCTTTTTTGGTCTTATAGCTGCCATTCTCCTTGATTTGCACTAGGGAATTGCCGGGATTTCACCCGAACACTCTTTTGGCCCTTTTTCTTCCATGATCATCGATGCTAGCCATTGGGTTTTGCTGCCTTCTAGGACCCTTGTGGTCGTGTGGCCATCAGTTAAGAGGGAGACAATCATGTTCTAAGATGAGTTTGATTGTTTTTTTATCATTATCTTCCTCTCCTCTTCTTTCTTACGCTGGTAGACCACCGTCGCCTATGTTGCTTTAACTGAAGGCCACCCATGGCTGCCGTCGCTAGGGGGCTAGGCCGCCTTGGCGGCCCCTGACCAAAGAGGAAGGGGGAGATGAACTCCCCTGTTTATGAGGAAGAGAAGAGTGGTTTCTCTATTATCTCACTTCTCGTCCTTCTTCCTCGATCCTCTCTCTCTCTCTTTCTCTCTCTTCCTCTCACTTTCGTGTGAAGGAAGCTGAATCCTTTTTCACGCAAGTCCACGAATTGATCGCTCAGTGATCGCTTTGTAGTGGGTAAATAAAGGGTTTGTAGTGATTTGAGATCTATGTGGGGTGTAATCCAACAATCGATGTTGCGAAACAAGATCAATCATTCATTTGCACCAAAGATTCAACTCGAACCCCGGGCATGTGGAGAAGAAACTTTTCTACATTGTTGTGCGCATTTCCAAGGCTCAATAACATCTTACTATTTTGATGCATACAATGACGTACGTGAATGGAAACATAAATGGTCATGATGAAAGAGAATCAATTAAAATGGAATGGACGACTATGGTTAGAGAGTATAAGAAGTGGATGTAAGATTTGTTAGGCAACTAGAAGGTCTCAAATTTCTCTTTATATTTTTTGTGGTGAATATCTGATGCAAATAAGGGATCTGAGAGATCGTGTTAGAAAATCGTAAGTGTCCTTTGCTCTTTTTTTTTTATGTGTGTGTGTGGGTTATATTTGCTTCTTATCATTTTGGTGAAGGCTCTCAAAAAAAAGATTCATAAGCTTTGGAGGCCCAGTATACGAGGCCTGGTATATGACATTGGCCTCTAGGGTACCACCAAACAAGCATCAATTCGCTGGATCCAATAAGAAATTTGTAGCTAAGCATGCTTAGACGAAAATAATGCTAGGATAGGTGACCTCTTGAGAAGTCCTCCTATTGCGCCCTTTTTAATTTTGCCGAAGTGAGAACATAGAGGCATCAACGATCTCATAGACACTAGCCTCCAAGTCTTAGGCCCGTAAGAGTGGTTTGAACGAAGATCATAATTCAATGCTTTGAAGCGCATAAAATTGCTCTCTTTAAGGTGATATTTGCTCCCACTTAAAAGAGTTTACTAATAGATTCTGGTAAATTATTTCTGGGATACAACAAAACCTTACAGAATTTTGCAGATAACAATCCTAAAGAAACTTCCAAGAACTCTCTAAGAAATTGTTTAGAAACTAAATGAAAGTTCTATAGGGACCTATCAAATCTAAGAAAAAGAGAATTTTATAGAAGGTTTGGAGAAGAAAAGGAAGAAGAAAATTTTGTTGTCTAAAATTGATTGCAAGGCTCTATATTTATAGAACCCAAATCGGTGCAAGCCCTTTCCAAAGAGATGCACCTCTTTAATTTAAACTAAAAAAAAAATTCTGCAATGGCATCTTTTCAAGGAGATTCAACTCTTTAATTGAATTTCACCTTTTCAAAGAGACTTAACTCTTCAATTTAACTAAAAAGTTCTACAAAGGCACCTTTCTAAAGAGATGCAACTCTTAAACTGTTTTTTCTTCTTCATCTTCTCTCTTTTCTTTCTATTTTTCCAATAATATTACAATCTATATAACATTCCCCCGCTAGTTTGTAATACTAATTTTTCTTTAGTTTCTAATAATGCAACAATGTATAAATGAAGGTATCTTTCAATTTAAACCTTCAATTAGTGCAAGTGCTTTAACCTCATATTTGGTTGGGGTCATAAGAGAGAGGATGGATGGGGTTGGAAGGATGGATAGTTCCCATTCACTATTTGGTTCAAAAAATCTTATTAAAAATGGATGAAAAGGAGGGATTGCCCATCCATCCTAGCCCATCAATTTACATCCTCCTAAATTGGAAAGATGAAAGAAAGGATGGGTTGAGCATGTGAGGGATGGGTTTCTACGTTGATAAAATTATCTATTAATAATTTTTTGACACTTTTCACTCTTTTACTAGAATAATTTATCCTTCATTAAATTATAAATTAATTAGTTATTTATAAAATTACTGTATATAAATAAATTGATTCATATATAATTAATTTTATAAAATTATTTATTAAATTAAATTAAATTAAATTAAATATTTATATATATAATAATTATAAATTATAAAGATTATGTGTTTACATATTGCCCTACTTCTTTAGTATAAATAAGTGTTATAAATTGATAATAATTATAATTTTTTTTATCAAAGGATAGTTTAGTAAAAAAATATGATACAAATATTATTCATCCTTTCTTTCATTCTTTCTATACCAAATAGAGGGTGGAATCATTTCTTTCTATCCTACCATGTTTCACTAAACACACTAGAGGATAGATGAAAGACCTATCCGTCCTCTCCTCATCCATTCTTCCTCCAATCCATCCTTCATACCAAACAGAGGGTAAAGCTCTAATAAAGTTTTTCGTGCCAAAACTTAAACCAACACTTCTTAATATTAGAGCCAAAAAAATCACACATGCTTATATTAAATTTTAGTGAGAAGTTCATAAACATGCTTTAATACTATTATGACCATGTGCTAATCTTGGTTTTATGGATATTTACAAGAGTAAGCCCTTAAGCTTTTGCTAGAAGCGACAACACTTCTATATTCATATAAATGGAATCCCTACTCTATTTGTGTCCTTGTTGCTATAGACACTTGAAAATAATTTGGATTCCATTAAGAGTAAAGACTCATCCTCTATTTATCATAACATCTATTACCAATTGTCCCACTAGGGACTCAATGTTTCATTGCCATCTTTGTCATATAGCAGTAACATGTTGTTACCCCTTTAACCTTAGGACTAGTTTTTGCTACAACAAGATTGGGTTCCTATTACTGGTGACTAATTAAAAAGGGTTTCAGTCCTATACTAGTAGATATAATTTTTATTAATTCTCTTGACAATCTTTTGGTTAATGCATCTGCTAAATTAATGCTAGACCTCACATAAATGATGTGAACAACTACATATATTTTAATTGTCTAACATATTCAATTTTTAAACTTATATGTTTAGATTTCTCATTATAGATCTTGTTGTATTCTCTAGATATAGTTGTTTTTTTTCTTTTTGGTACATCGGCTATTCACACTAATCTTGCGTGAGCATAGCCAGCATTGTCAAGAAAAAGTAGACTACTTAATGCGAAAGGAATATCCAACTTTCGAGTCGAGAGAATCCCACTGGTGTGCTGGCCGACGTAGGAGGCGACCCAGTCAGCCGCCCTATTCGCCTCTCGGTATACGTACATACTGTTGACCCCCTAATGAATTTTGATGAATACAAAATACTAGAGTATAATTCCATTTATCTTAACAATTTATTTGAGAATTTCAGGTGATTAATTAACAATATTGTTAAGAAATGTCTAGGCAAGTTCCCACAATTTTTAAGGATTTATTGAAAAATTTTTGAGTTGAAGAAAATAGATCAGGGACAGCCGAGACGTCTCCGGGTTGTCTCAGAGACGTCTCTGGCACAAACAGGAAGAACTGGCACGTCTGGAGACGTCCCCGGCACCTGGCGAGGCGTCTCGCAGGGTCGGAGTCGACTCTCTCAGAGGCGGAGTCGACTCTCTCAGAGGCGGCAGAAAGGCCGATTTCAAGGGATGCGTGCGAGTCGTCTCCACAGGACGCGGAGTCGTCCCCGCGAGTAAAAAGCAGACTTCTGGAGTCGTCCCCGAGGTAGCAGAGTCGACTCTCTCAGGGTATTCCAGAGGATGTCTTTTTCGATGATAAAACAGCGGAGACATCCCCTGAAAAAGCGAAGTCGACTTTCTCAGAGAATTCCAGAGGACTTGTTTTTCGAAGATAAAACAGCGGAGTCGTCCCCGAGGCAGCGGAGTCGTCCCCATGCAAAAAGTGCAAACATCCCGAGACGTCCCCGTAAAGTGCCGAGGCGACCCTCTCAGAAAAACAGAAAAACAAGCATTCAAACGGTTCATCATCAGAGTCGTCCCCGTAAAGCGCCGAGTCGACCCCAAACAACGTCAAAAGAAAAATCTTACAGCCGAGACGTCTCGCGTTGAAGCGGAGACGTCTCCGGAGCGCCTGGGACGCAACTGACACCTTTTTTCAGGTTTGTTTGAATTTCAAACGTTTCTTTCTTTGTGTCTAACGGCTATATTTGCTTTTTGGGCTATAAAAGGGAGCTCTTAAGTGCCTTCCAACAACTTCTCACCAACCCAATACAAGATCATTCAAGAGAGAAGTAAGAGAAAAAGGTTCAAGGGAGTTAGTGCATTCAAGTGAAGAAATCAAGTGCTTTCAAGCTTCCCAACTGATTTCGAGCTCAACTACTCTCTCCCGATCGACATTCAAAGCTCACATTCAAGACAACGCGATCCACATCGGAAGAACCACCATTTCCCACGCTTCCAACGGCTAAAAGGGTTCTTCCGGGTTTTGTTATTTCTCACTGTTTTATCTGCTTATTTAGAGCTTTCAAATCTTTTGTAAAACCTTTGGTTATTGTGCTTGTTCCAGTCAAGGGACTTGGAACAAGGGAAAGGCATCCCAAGCCTAGGTGAAATTGGGGGTTGTAGGGTTCGTTGTTAGCCCGGTGTAAAACAACGAGTTGGGTAGTGCACTCGCAAAACTACCGGACTGTAATCTTGGATTATAGTGGAAATTCTCAAAGGTGCTTTGGAGAGTGGATGTAGGAGCAGTGGAAGCTCCGAACCACTATAAAACCTTGTGTTTGCGATTGTCTGTTTTCATACCTCTATTTTTACCTTAGCTCATACATTTGTGTATTTTATTTTTAATTGGACAAAAAATTTTAAAACACCCAATTCACCCCCCTCTTGGGTGACCATCTCTGGGCAACAAGTGGTATCAGAGCAGGTGCTCTGTGTATTTCTTGAAGACCTAACCGTCTTGGCCAAAGATCTAGATGGCAACACCCTTCAACAATGTTCCTGCTGAAGGGCAGGCAACCAATAGACCTCCACTCTTCAATGGGACAAATTATACCTATTAGAAGACTAGAATGAAGATCTTTATTCAAGCACAAGATTATGCCTTGTGGAGGGTCATAATCAAGGGACCACACGAACCATCTCACATGGTTAATGACATTCAAATTCCCAAACCTGAGGAGGATTGGGATGAGAATGATAACAGGATGGTTCAACTCAATGCTAGAGCCATGAACTCATTATTTTATGCTCTAGATGTGAATGAATTTAATAGAGTCTCCACATGTAGTTCCGCTAAGAAAATATGGTATAGGCTTGAAGTTACCCACGAGGGTACAAATCAAGTCAAAGAATCTAAAGTGAACATTCTAGTTCACAAGTATGAGTTATTTAAGATAGAACCCAACAAAACCATCTCATGCATGTTCACACGCTTCACCGATATAATAAATGGTCTAAAGAATTTGGGCAAATCCTACACTAACCCAGAACTTGTAAGTAAAATTCTCAGGTCCTTGCCAAAAGCATGAGAAGCGAAGGTCACGGCGATCGTGGAAGCTAAAGACCTCAACACATTGGGACTTGAACAACTATTGGGCTCATTGATGACGCATGAGCTCACAATGAAGCAACATGAAGAAGAGTTGCCAAAGAAGAAGACAATCGCACTCAAGGCTACTTCGAGTGTGTGTGAAGAAGAAAGTAGTGAGAGTGAAGAAGAAAGCGAAGATGAGGACTTGGGTTTAATAGTAAGGAAATTTAAGAAATTCATGAGAAGAAAGAAACCCTTCCCAAGAAAGAAGTTTGGAGGGAGAAATGATTGGGAAAAGAAAAAAGATAAGGAAAGAGACCCAATCATTTGTTATGATTGCAAGAGACCGGGACACATCCGTTCCGAATGCCCTCAACAGAAGAAGCATTTTGGAAAGAAGAAGAAGAAGGCATTGAAAGCAACATGGGATGATAGTGACACATCATCCTCCGAGGAAGAGAAGGAAGAGACCGCCAATTTGTGCTTCATGGCATTCGAAGACGATGAGGTAAGTCATAGCTCAACTACAAATTTTACTTTAGAAGAATTATATGAAGCTTTTCAAGAACTCATGAGTGATTGTAGTATGTTAGGAGCAAAGAATAAAGAATTAAAAGCCTCCAATCAAAAACTAAAGGATGATATTGAAAACCTATTGATTGAGAAGGAGTGCTTCAAAAATGTTAATACCATTGACCTAGAAAATAAAAATTCAAAACTTAGCATTGAAAATGAAACCGCAAAAACACAAATTAAGGAATTAAATCTAAAAGTTAAATTCCTACTCAATAGTAATACCTTACTTGCGCAAAATGTTGAACTCCTTAAAAAGGATAAGGAAGAATTAGTTAAAGAAAATGTGGATCTCAAGAATGAGGTACATAAGAACAAACCAATTGTTGAAAAATTTACACATAGCTCTGAAAAGTTAAATCTTATTCTATCCAATCAAAGAGCTGTTTTTAATAAAGCCGGTCTAGGATATAAAACTAGCAAACAACAAAAGTATCTAAAGAATTTCTTTGTGAAAGCAAAACATGTCAAATCTGAAAAACCTACATGCTTTCATTGTGGAAAAAGTGGACATAAAGCCTACTCTTGCATTCAAAGAAAGATTCAAACTAACAAGAGTACATTTGTAAGAGGTAAAAACATAACTAAAGTGTGGGTGCCTAAGGGAACCAACTATACTAACCAAGAAGGATCCAAGAAGACTTGGGTACCTAAGAGCATCACTTGATTATTTTGCAGGTATGCCTTGCAGCCGGAAATAGAAAGAGAATGTGGTATCTTGATAGTGGTTGCTCAAGGCATATGACCGGTGACAAGAGTCTCTTCGTCACCTTGAAATCAAAAGAAGGAGGAGTAGTCACATTTGGAGATAATGCTAAAGGTCAAATCGTTGGTGTTGGTAAAATCTCCATATCACCCTCCTCTTTTATTGACAATGTATTGTTAGTTAATGGACTAAAACATAATTTATTAAGTATAAGTCAATTTTGTGACAAGGGATTTAAAGTGTCATTTGAATCATCACTGTGCATAATTAGTAGTCCAATTGACAATGAGATCATACTCACAGGACATAGGCATGGAAATGTTTACATGGTAGATCTTGATGATCTCACCATGAAGGATGGCCAATGTCTTGTAGCCATGGATCCCAAAGTCAATGAGACTAGTTGGTTATGGCATCATAGGTTAGGGCATGCTAGCATGGATTTAATCTCTAAATTAATTACAAAAGATCTAGTCAAAGGACTACCAAAAATAGACTTTGAAAAGAACAAAATTTGTGCTGCATGTCAATTAGGGAAATAAACAAGAAGTTCTTTCAAGTCTAAGAACATAGTCTCAACATCAAAACCCTTAGAACTAATTCACATGGATTTGTTTGGACCCACTAGAACTGCTAGTCTAGGGGGTAAGAAATTTGGTCTTATAATTGTTGATGATTTTTCACGTTTTACATGGGTTTCATTTCTTGCACATAAAGATGAGTCCTTTTCCGCTTTTATCAAGTTTCATAATAGGGTTTCGAATGAACTCAATCTCAAACTAAAAGCAATTAGGAGTGATCGTGGTACCGAGTTTGAAAATCAACACTTTGAAAAATTTTGTGACGAAAATGGTATCAATCACAATTTCTCGGCCCCTAGGACACCCCAACAAAATGGGGTGGTAGAAAGGAAGAATCGCACACTAGCAGATATGGCCTGTACCATGTTGTGCGAATCGGATCTACCAAAATATTTTTGGGCTGAAGCAATAAATACTGCATGTCACATTTTAAACCGTGCATTAGTCAGATCTATTTTAAAGAAAACACCTTATGAGTTGCTGAATAATAAGAAGCCAAATATATGTTACTTTCATGTTTTCGGTTGTCGGTGTTTTATTTTAAACAATGGAAAGGACAATCTAAGTAAATTTAGTGCTAAATCAGATGAGGGGATCTTCTTAGGTTATTCCTCATCTAGTAGAGCATACAGGGTCTTCAATAAGAGAACTCTCGTTGTTGAAGAATCCATTCATGTTGTTTTTGATGAAGCTAATGGAGATTCTTCTAGAAAAGAAGAAGATAGTGATGCAGGTATACTTGAAGACAGAATGAAGGAGTTCTCCATACAAGACAAACAATTTGAAGATGAAGTCAAGGAAGATACAATTCAGCAAGATGAAGAAGATCAACCTCAAGCAAGAAATCAAGATCTTCCGAAGGAATGGAGGTATGCACATGGTCATCCAAAGGATTTAATCCTTGGTGATCCCTCACAAGGGGTAAGGACAAGATCCTCTCTAAGAAATATTAGTAATTATCTTGCTTTCGTTTCACAAATAGAGCCTAAGTCACTAGAGGAAGCCGAAAAGGATGAAAATTGGATAAACGCTATGCAAGAGGAATTAAATCAATTTGAAAGAAATCAAGTTTGGACTCTAATGAAAAGACCCCCTAATGTTTCAATCATAGGCACCAAGTGGGTGTATAGAAATAAACTAGATGAAGATGGAATAGTTATAAGAAACAAAGCTAGACTAGTTGCCAAAGGCTATAATCAGGAGGAAGGAATAGATTTTGATGAAACTTTTGCTCCTGTTGCTAGGTTAGAGGCTATTAGGCTACTTTTGGCATATGCTTGCTTCATGGATTTTAAACTCTATCAAATGGATGTAAAAAGTGCATTTTTAAATGGTTATATAATGGAGGAAGTTTATGTAGGACAACCTCCAGGTTTTGAAAACCACTTACATCCAGATTATGTTTATAAATTACATAAAGCATTGTATGGACTGAAGCAAGCCCCTAGGGCATGGTATGAAAGATTAAGTAATTTTCTAATTGAAAATAAATTTAAGAGAGGAAATGTAGACAAAACCCTCTTCATTAAAAGAAAAGGAAATGACTTATTGCTTGTACAAATTTATGTGGATGATATAATTTTTGGTGCTACTAATAAATTTGAAATGAGCATGATGGGTGAGCTCAACTTCTTCCTTGGGCTACAAATAAAACAATCAGAGGAAGGCATCTTCATCAATCAGTCCAAATATATCAAGGAAATGTTGGAAAAATTCAAGATGAAGGATGCAAAGGAAATCAGCACACCCATGGGCTCAAGTTGCAAGCTTGACAAAGATGAAAAAGGTAAAAGTATAGACTGCAAATTGTACAGAGGTATGATAGGCTCTTTACTTTACCTTACTGCTAGTAGACCAGACATATTATTCAGTGTTTGTATGTGTGCTAGATACCAAGCATGTCCTAAGGAATCACACTTGCAAGCTGTTAAAAGAATTTTTAGATATCTAGTAGGGACATCTAATGTAGGCTTATGGTATTCTAAACAATCTGACATAAATTTAATTGCTTATTCCGATGCTGATTTTGCCGGGTGCAAACTCGACAGAAAAAGCACAAGTGGCACATGTCAATTCTTGGGTGCTAATTTGGTTTTTTGGTTTAGCAAGAAACAGAATTCAGTTGCCTTGTCCACAGCTGAGGCTGAGTACATTGCAGCTGGAAGCTGTTGTGCCCAAGTTCTATGGATTAAGCAACAACTTGAAGACTTCGGTATCAAAATGGACAATATACCAATTAGATGTGATAATACAAGCGCAATTAATTTAACAAAAAATTCTGTCCAACACTCAAAATCAAAACATATAGAGATTAGGCATCACTTTATTAGGGATCATGTGCTGAAAAATGATGTGATGATTGAGTATGTATGTACTGAAAATCAATTGGCCGATATCTTTACAAAGCCCCTTTGTAAAGATAGGTTCAACTATTTAAGGAATGCTTTGAGCTTGTATGATCCTAGCAAATAAATTGAACTTGTATTGCAATGCTTTGCTACTCAAACTAATAATCCACCTCAAAGTCACAAATAGCAAACCTAGTATCTATTAAGTGAAAGCATGAATCTATCTAAGTTAAATGACGAACTGTTTGACTTTCCGGAGGATGGTTACCCTCTCTTGGACTCTTCATGGAGATATTTTCAGAGCCTATTTTATAGGTATTCGAAATTTGGTCAAACATTCCTCATTTCAATATTAATAATTCAAAAATCATTATCAAACTTTTATAGGGTATATTATTAAAGGGAAGGATCACAAACAAACTCACTCTATATTCACCAAAAGAAATCATGTTGATTAGTGTGGTTAAATAAAATAAATTGGGAAAAGATAGAATTCAGTCTGAAATTTTTCAGTGCCGGAGACGTCTCTGGCAAATCGGAGAGACGTCCCCCCCGGCGAGACGTCTCGCGTTAGTCGCGGAGACGTCTCGGGGACCGAACGAGGGTTTTTAAAATAGGTCGAAACAGCTCGAGCCGACCCGAGCTATCTCTTTCGTCCCCAACAAAATACAAAACCCTAGCCTCCATTTTTCTCTCCACCTCAAACCGAACCAAAACTCCCCATTTTCCTAGGATTTCCGAGCCATGGCACCTAAAAGAGCTAGGAGAACAAGTGGGAGGCGTCCTAGGGTAGCGACCGACGCCGAGGAACGGAGGGAAGAACCTTCCGCACCGTCTCCTCCGGTTGCTCCGCCAACCACGACCATTTCCTGTGCGAATCGCACAATAACCACGGGTAGGTTTATAGATTTTCATTTTTTAGAAAGTGAGGGGTTCTCTATTAGAGAGAGACTCCGTGCCCAAGGTTGGGAATATCTTTGTACTCTCAACACATCAACCTACTGTTAGATGTATGCCCTAGAAGCCAATTTGGCCGACACATTGTTGATTCTAGGGACATAATTTTGTACTTGACTGTTTATTATTGAATAAATAAAAGGCATCTTTTCATTCATATTGTTTATGTGTCTATGAATCGTCCAAGAAATTAATAAGATGATGATACATATTCTCAAGAGTTGAGAATTTGAGCCATGTATCATTGGTGATTAATTTCTAAATGCTCCTGATCAATGGATCATCACGAGGACGGTGATCGATCCGATCAGTGCACAGATCACTTTCCCTCTGGATGGACGAGACTTGAGTCCACAGTGTAGTGACACTGAAGTGATAGTGCAGGTGCTTGTTAGAGAACAAGGGTACTGAGCGTGACCAAGACAAGAAGTCACTTGGATGTCTATCCACTCGTCAGTGACTTGCTTGATGTTGCAGTAGTGTGACTGGTCCTTTGACCTGCGGTGCTTCGGCTACTCACAGTGAGGTTATTGTAGTTTGACTGCACACATACATGGTCTCTAGCCATATGGGTCCATGCAGTGTAGATTGGCTGCAGTAGGTTCACTGTAGGAGTAGGGTATGCACCTACAAGGAATCTATCGACCTTGATAGAAGAGGAGAGATCCTATGTGATTTGTTAGACTGAGTTCTAAGACCTTGGCCAGGGCAGTAATATAAAGTGGAGAAAGAGTTTTTCACTATCGAACTCGAGTCGAATAAATCTTGACATATGACAGACGATGGGGTTTGACGAGTTGTCCATGACCTCCGTCCTGTAGGGATCCACGATAGTAGGACTGTATCACACGTTAACTGCACCTAGAGGTTCATCATTCCATTCTGCTGGGTAGCCACTACATGCTGCTAGGTGTCACTGGTGGATGGTGGGACTCACAAGGATTATCTCGATGATCGATAAACCCTAATGAGTAGAGTTGGAATCGTTCCAACCCATTGAAAGGAGTTTTCAATGATATAGTGATAGAGATCACAATATATCTCACTACCAGTCAGAATAGAACCTATGGGGTCACACACACTAGAAGTATTGACCGATCCGATGGTTGAAAAGTGATTATGAATCACGAGTAATCAATTTGATTGATATTCGGTTGAAGAAGGAACAAAGGGAATTAATCAATTGGACTTAAACACAAATCCTACTTCGGGTAGGATTCCTAGAGTCCTAATTGGATTAGGACTGGGAATCCTAGTTGGAGTAAGACTGGGATTCCTACTTGGAATAGGATTCCTACAATCCTAATGAGATTAGGAATTTTGAATTAAAATAGGATTCCTACTTTGGAGTAGGATTCCTAGAAATCCTGATTGAATTAGGACTTCGGATTCAAATAGAGTCCTAATTGGATTAGGACTAAAATTAAATACATCCTAATTGGATTAGGATTCCTTAAGTCTAAATTAATTATTAATCTAATGAATCAACATGACTCCTAATTGGATTAGGATTGAAGAGTTCAATTGAGTCATGGTTCATTCAAGTCCTAATTGGATTAGGACTAGCGTAGATTGAACCCAATTTGGCTAATCCTAATTAGATTAGGATTAAACCATGAGAGAGGCACCTAATCCTCTTTGGTAAGTTATCATGGAGCTCCTAATTGTTAGGAGCTCCACTCCCTTTAAAAGGAGGACTAGGGCCGGCCCCCCTTAAGATCAATCCCTCTCCTTGCAGCCGTGGCCTCCTCCTCTTCCTCCTTGGTCTTCAACCGAAAGCAAGGGAGCAAGAAAGATCTCTTGGCGGTCCTCTTCTTCCTCCTTCGTTTGGGATTCGACGCAAGGGAAAGCAAAGGCTGCATCTAGCCTTCTTGTTCTTCTTCAAGATCCCTTCTTCTTCCTCCTCCACTCAAGCACAATCAAGGATTGATTGAAAGAGAGGAGATCAGCCATCAAAAGCTATCTCTGCAAGGGAGCTAGCACCCCGGTGAGATAGAGAGCTTGGATCGGTTCCTGCTTCGTGTGGATACCCGTAGAGGCCGGACGTTTGAACGGCTTCAAGCGAACCCTCTTCCAAAACCACGAATTCAGATTTGCGGTGATCATCTACCCGCGCAAGGTGAAGATCTGATCTTCCTAATAGTTTTAAAAGTTTTTAATTCTTACCTAATTACGAAAGGTCTCGAAACAACGTTCATGCGATGAACGTCGATCCCGCACATGCCTCTTCCGCTGCCATCTGATTTAATTTTTGAAATATCAGCGGCATGGGCGGATTCCCAACAGTGGTATCAGAGCCTAGGCTTCGTAGATTAAGGTAAGAATTAAATATCTAAAGGCTTATTAGATCTGAAAATTGAATGATCATGCATGCTGAAAAATTCTGCATGCAGATTTTTCAGGGGTGCTGATTTTTTGCATGCTGATTTTTATGTGATAAAAAGATGATTCTAATTGCGTTGTTAATGGGATTACAAAGTTTAGAATCATGATTAGCATGATCAGCGACCTATGTCATGATATAATCAGTTAGTTTTCAGATCTGAAAATTATAATTATTGCATACGGTGATGATCATAGGATTCAACCCCTTTTGGTATCAAATGTAATGACCTGCGATGTGATCTGCGATGTCATGTAATTTTTTCAGATGCTTGCATGCATCTTATTTGATATTTTGAGAGGCCTGCGTGCCTCCTAAAAGGAGATGTAATTTATTTTTATTTTTATTTTACATCTGGTTGTATTTCTGTGATGTGATGTACATCAACGGTCAAGTTGAAGCAAAGGCATGAGATGAAAGGTGATCTAAGCGGTTGATGGCGATGGGATCAAGAGTTGATCAAGGATCGAATCAAGGAGGCTTGGAACCAATTCAAGAGTTGAAGACCACTTGATCGATTGATGTGCATGTGCTTGTAATACGACCTAATTAGAATCCATGATCATCACCTATTTAAAGTTTAGCTTTAATTTGATGCTGCGATTATAACTGCCTGTGATGAGCCGTTTGCATGTGATGTGAATGCGAGTCGGGTAGATAGGTTTACATATGATGTAGCAAACCCAATTGAGACCTAAATCAAAACCTCCTCAATCAAGTCGAGAGTGAACCGACATGAGCAAGTCATATTAGATTAATTGATCTAATTGGTGTCTAGGAAAGCATGAAAGGTGGTTACTTAATTAGGACCTTACTCTCTGAGTAAGGGGAGCCTCCCACCTGCTTACCTGGCCAATTGTTCGATTACCTCTTATGAAGGGCTCAAGTTGCAAACACTAAGACCTGATTAACCAATATTAAGTCAATAGGTCTTCCACTGTAGTAGAGCTGCTAAGGCCTTTCTGATGTTGATTTGTCTCAGCTGGACACAGTGGTCAAGTTGCATCGGGGGGCTGGACCTCTCTATAGACATGAGATGTTGTAGGATAAAGGTGGGGTTGGGCACCAATAACTGTTAGGTGAGGACCCAATGACGACTTTATTCCTACGGTTATACGGTGGGTCTGACTTAACTAAGAAATGGGACCAATAACTGTTAGGTGAGGTCTTCATGGCTTAGAGACCAAGTTACACTGCAACATGCTTGAGAAGCATTGTACAAGAGTTGTACACTCATCCATCTATGTGTCACCAATAACTGTTAGGTGAGGTGGCATGTAAATCGGTGGGACCGCAGTACCCACTAGAAACCCTAGTCGCGTAGGATTTTCGTTTTCCTACCAGGGGAGTGTGAGGGATTCGAGAAAATAGTGGGAGTTGCATTTGTTCTAAAAGACCTTAGAACAGATTAAGATCAAGTACAAAAGTCTAACTAGAATCTTTACTCTCTGCAGATACAATGTCGGCTTCAAACCCTCTGACCCGTATTCTTGAGACCAACCGACTGACCGGAACCAATTACAAAGACTGGCTTAGAAATCTCAAAATTGTTTTGGACTGTGAGAAAATAGGCTACATACTCGATTCAGATATCCCCATACTACCAGCACGTCCCACTGACGTTCAGCGTGAGATGCATAAGAAGTGGTTGGATGATGACATTAGAGTAAAATGCTATATGATGGCATCCATGTCTAATGAACTCCAATGCCAGCATGAAAATATTAAGACTGCTAGGGAAATACTTGCACACCTGCAAGAGTTGTATGGTGAGCAGAGTCGCACAGCTCATTTTGAAGTGTCCAAGAGGCTTTTCAAAGCGAAGATGCGCGAAGGGCAGTCTGTCCATGATCACGGTCTGACCATGATCAAGGACCTAGAGGAGCTTGAGAAGCTCGGTATGGACATGCACAAGGAATTACAAGTGGATTTGATCCTACAGTCACTTCCTGATTCATTTGGTCAGTTTATAGTAAACTACCACATGAATAAGATTGAATGCACTAAGACTGAACTAATCAACATGTTGGTAACTGCTGAGGGAGCCTTGAAAGGTTCAAGGGGCAATGTCCTTGCTGCTGAGTTGACTTCTGGTTCCAAGAGAAAGTCTACTTGGAAGAAAAAGAAGCCTGCTAAGAAGCAGAAGAAGGACAAGAAGCCAAAGAAGGAAGTTCAAAAGAAAAGGGCTAACGACAAAGGAAAATGTTTCCACTGCAATGTCGAAGGCCACTGGAAGAGGAACTGTCCTTCATACCTCGAGAGCCTGAAGAACAAGAAAGGTGATACACCTTCAGAAGGTATAGACTTGCTCATAATTGAAACTAATCTAGCGGTTTCTTCTACTTCTAGTTGGGTTATAGATTCTGGTTCTAGTGCTCATTTGTGCACTACCATGCAGGGTCTAAAGGAAAGTAGAAGGCTGGCGGAAGGTGCGGTAACCCTTCGGATTGGCAACGGGGCAAAAGTTGCTGCTGTGGCTGTAGGCACCTACCATCTGCGACTACCGTCTGGATTTAGTTTATTACTTAGAGACTGCTATTATGTACCTGCTGCTAGCAGAAATTTGATTTCTGTCTCTTGTCTAGCACAGGAAGGTCATGTTTTTACATTTGACAAAGACTGCTGTTCTATTTATTTGAGAAATAAAATAGTCGCACGTGGTTTTATGATTGACAGTCTCTATCATTTACATATGGATGTATCTGTGAATGTTACCGAGCAAGAAGTGAGTGCCAAAGGATCCAAAAGATCCAGAGATGAGATAAACCAAAGATATTTGTGGCACCTCAGGCTTGGCCATATTGGAGAGGACAGAATGAACAAAATGGATAAAGATGGGCTTTTAGGCTCATTGACTTCCGAGTCATATCCAGTTTGCGAGTCCTGTCTTCAAGGAAAAATGGCTAGACTGCCCTTTGTAGGACATGGGGAGAGGACCACTGAAATACTTACCCTAGTACATATAGATGTATGTGGCCCATTCGATGTGCTAGCCAGGGGACGTTATTCTTACTTCATTACCTTTACCGATGATTACTCGCGGTATGGGTATGTGTATCTTATGAGACACAAGTCTAAGTCTTTTGAAAAGTTCAAAGAGTTCAAGAATGAAGTAGAAAAACAAACTGGAAAATCTCTTAAGGCTCTTCGATCAGATCGAGGAGGAGAATACCTTAGTGGGGAATTCCGGGACTATCTCAAAGAAAACGGCATAGTCTCACAATGGACACCTCCGGGTACACCTCAACTCAACGGGGTGTCAGAGAGGAGGAATCGGACCCTATTGGATATGGTCAGGTCCATGATGAGCTTCACTGATCTACCTATGTTCCTTTGGGGAGATGCCTTACTCACAGCGATTTATTTATTGAATAGAGTTTCCTCTAAATCCGTTCCTACCACACTGTATGAGATATGGCATGGTAAGAAACCAAGTCTGGGTCATCTCAAGATTTGGGGATGTCCGGCCCACGTCAAGAGACTACAGGCGGACAAGTTAGAGGCTAGGACCATAAGTGCTCGTTTTATAGGATATCCTAAAGAGTCATTAGGATACAATTTTTACGTCTCAGAGGATCACAATGTGTTTGTGAGCCGTCATGCCATCTTCTTGGAAAATCAGTTTATCCTTAATAGAGGCAGTGGGAGGAAAATTGAGCTTGAAGAGAAAGTCTCTGAAAAGCAACGAGTCATGGATCCTATTGAACCCATTCATACAGAGCCAGTACACAATGTCCCTCGACCACCTCGTAGATCTAGTAGGGTCTCCCATCCTCCCGATAGATACTTAGGTATAGTAGAAGAGGATACCGAGGAAATGTTCCTAGTGGGAGATAGGGATCACATACAGGATCCCAAAACCTACAACGAGGCGATATCTGATATCGATTCCGAGAAATGGCTGGAAGCTATGAAGTCAGAATTAGACTCCATGCATTCCAACCAAGTCTGGACCTTAGTAGACCCACCAGAAGGTATTGTACCTATTGGATGCAAATGGATCTACAAAAGGAAGAAAGGTTCGGATGGAGAGGTAGAGACCTATAAGGCAAGGCTTGTGGCGAAAGGGTATAGTCAGCGCGAAGGCATTGACTATCAGGAGACCTTTTCACCTGTAGCCATGCTAAAATCCATCCGAACATTGCTTGCCATTGCAGCATTTCATGATTATGAAATCTGGCAGATGGATGTAAAAACTGCTTTCCTGAATGGATATCTTGATGAAGATATCTATATGGAACAGCCTTTGGGTTTCACTTCCAGTGATGGAGATCACAGAAGATGCCATAACACTCTACTGCGATAATAATGGCGCCATAGCCCTAGCTAAGGAGCCAAGGTCTCATCAGAAGTCTAAGCATATAGAGCGGCGCTTTCACCTCATACGCGACTATGTGGAGAAGAAATATGTAGAGGTGCAGAGAGTAGACTCCGCGGATAACGTGGCGGACCCGTTCACTAAGCAGCTGAGTCAGCAAAAGACTGAAGCCCACCTTGAGAAGATGGGCCTAAGATATATGACCAATTGGCTTTAGTGCAAGTGGGAGATTGTTAGATGTATGCCCTAGAAGCCAATTTGGCCGACACATTGTTGATTCTAGGGACATAATTTTGTACTTGACTGTTTATTATTGAATAAATAAAAGGCATCTTTTCATTCATATTGTTTATGTGTCTATGAATCGTCCAAGGAATTAATAAGATGATGATACATATTCTCAAGAGTTGAGAATTTGAGCCATGTATCATTGGTGATTAATTTCTAAATGCTCCTGATCAATGGATCATCACGAGGACGGTGATCGATCCGATCAGTGCACAGATCACTTTTCCTCTGGATGGACGAGACTTGAGTCCACAGTGTAGTGACACTGAAGTGATAGTGCAGGTGCTTGTTAGAGAACAAGGGTACTGAGCATGACCAAGACAAGAAGTCACTTGGATGTCTATCCACTCGTCAGTGACTTGCTTGATGTTGCAGTAGTGTGACTGGTCCTTTGACCTGCGGTGCTTCGGCTACTCACAGTGAGGTTATTGTAGTTTGACTGCACACATACATGGTCTCTAGCCATATGGGTCCATGCAGTATAGATTGGCTGCAGTAGGTTCACTGTAGGAGTAGGGTATGCACCTACAAGGAATCTATCGACCTTGATAGAAGAGGAGAGATCCTATGTGATTTGTTAGACTGAGTTCTAAGACCTTGGCCAGGGCAGTAATATAAAGTGGAGAAAGAGTTTTCCACTATCGAACTCGAGTCGAATAAATCTTGACATATGACAGACGATGGGGTTTGACGAGTTGTCCATGACCTCCGTCCTGTAGGGATCCACGATAGTAGGACTGTATCACACGTTAACTGCACCTAGAGGTTCATCATTCCATTCTGCTGGGTAGCCACTACATGCTGCTAGGTGTCACTGGTGGATGGTGGGACTCACAGGGATTATCTCGATGATCGATAAACCCTAATGAGTAGAGTTGGAATCGTTCCAACCCATTGAAAGGAGTTTTCAATGATATAGTGATAGAGATCACAATATATCTCACTACCAGTCAGAATAGAACCTATGGAGTCACACACACTAGAAGTATTGACCGATCCGATGGTTGAAAAGTGATTATGAATCACGAGTAATCAATTTGATTGATATTCGGTTGAAGAAGGAACAAAGGGAATTAATCAATTGGACTTAAACACAAATCCTACTTCGGGTAGGATTCCTAGAGTCCTAATTGGATTAGGACTGAGAATCCTAGTTGGAGTAAGACTGGAATTCCTACTTGGAATAGGATTCCTACAATCCTAATGAGATTAGGAATTTTGAATTAAAATAGGATTCCTACTTTGGAGTAGGATTCCTAGAAATCCTGATTGAATTAGGACTTCGGATTCAAATAGAGTCCTAATTGGATTAGGACTAAAATTAAATACATCCTAATTGGATTAGGATTCCTTAAGTCTAAATTAATTATTAATCTAATGAATCAACGTGACTCCAAATTGGATTAGGAATGAAGAGTTCAATTGAGTCATGGTTCATTCAAGTCCTAATTGGATTAGGACTAGCATAGATTGAACCCAATTTGGCTAATCCTAATTAGATTAGGATTAAACCATGAGAGAGGCACCTAATCCTCTTCCACATGGCTAGGGCGACATGAAGAGAGGGGGCCGGCGCCCCCTCTTTGGTAAGTTATCATGGAGCTCCTAATTGTTAGGAGCTCCACTCCCTTTAAAAGGAGGACTAGGGCCGGCCCCCCTTAAGATCAATCCCTCTCCTTGCAGCCGTGGCCTCCTCCTCTTCCTCCTTGGTCTTCAATCGAAAGCAAGGGAGCAAGAAAGATCTCTTGGCGGTCCTCTTCTTCCTCCTTCGTTTGGGATTCGACGCAAGGGAAAGCAAAGGCTGCATCTAGCCTTCTTGTTCTTCTTCAAGATCCCTTCTTCTTCCTCCTCCACTCAAGCACAATCAAGGGTTGATTGAAAGAGAGGAGATCAGCCATCAAAAGCTATCTCTGCAAGGGAGCTAGCACCCCGGTGAGATAGAGAGCTTGGATCGGTTCCTGCTTCGTGTGGATACCCGTAGAGGCCGGACGTTTGAACGGCTTCAAGCGAACCCTCTTCCAAAACCACGAATTCAGATTTGCGGTGATCATCTACCCGCGCAAGGTGAAGATCTGATCTTCCTAATAGTTTTAAAAGTTTTTAATTCTTACCTAATTACGAAAGGTCTCGAAACAACGTTCATGCGATGAACGTCGATCCCGCACATGCCTCTTCCGCCGCCATCTGATTTAATTTTTGAAATATCAGCGGCATGGGCAGGTTCCCAACACCTACCCCGGTCTAGTTAGAGAGATGTTTAGTAATATGGCCTTAGGGGACTCGGGGTACACTGCCTATGTCCGAGGGACATTGATAGAGATCAATGAGGATACCCTATCTAGTGTATTACAAATCCCTAAAGACGGTGAGGCTCCGACCTCACATCCCCAAAGGAAAATAGCCCTAAACCTAGTTTTAGGACGAGAGGACTGTGGCCCTCTTGATGTGGTTAACTCACAAGACCTAAATGCCGAGATGAGACTACTTTTGAGTATTGTCAACCGGGTCTTGTTTCCAAAAACCGGTCGCTTCGATTTTGTTTCGGAGCGAGATTTAGTCATCATGCACCACATCCTACTAGGGATTCCCCTAAATCTCCCTAGACTTATGCTGAACTACATTTCTATATATCATAGGTATTCTAGGTTTAGCATACCCTATGGGATGATCTTTACCCTAGTATTCAAACATTTCAAGGTTCAAATTCCAAAAAATGAGCCTGCAAAACCCTTGAGAAACACCGACTACTATAATGAAAGCACAATGCGTAGAATGGAGTTTCACAAGGTAGATGGGTCTTGGGTCAAGGTACCAAAAAGAAAATCTCAAACCTTAGAGCCCGAGATCCCACATCAGGAGCCTGACCACCACTCTCCTCCACATAGCCACATGGCCTTCCCTGATGTTCCCTCCAGCTCAGCTGGACCTTCCACATTTGTGCCTCCTCCTCCTCCAGTCAGTGGGCCCTTCTCCCTATCAGAAGAACAGATGCGCACTTTAGCATCTGTAATATGCCAGCAGATGAGGGAGGAGATGAGATCGATGATTTCTGCTGAGTTGGCCCCCATAGAACCTCACATGAAGGGCTTCTACAAGAGTTGAAGGAAATTAGAGCCCAGATAGAAGCTACAGCGACAGAACTAGTTCATGTGAGTGCCACCCAATCCTTCATATCAATTGAGCTACAGGATGACTTGAAGAGCATATCAAAAAGCCTTCAAGAATTGACAAGCCCTGGAGGCAATGTGGGCACTGTGGTTGCCCAACTTAGAGGAAGAATTGAAAGGGCAAGCATTGAATTTGAAGCACTAGTGGCAGCCTTCCATCAATCTCAAGGAGAGCAGTTCAAAACTCTACTGGACTCAATTAATGCATTTATAGATGCAGCTGCTAGGGCTTATGAGCAACGTCGCCGATGAGGGATATTTTGTAGACATCTAGGGTTCATCTGTTTTTGTAAAACCCTAGGCTCATTTTGACACTTCTTTTGTATTAGGAATCAATACTTGTAATGATTTCCTTTTTTTTAACCTTGTAATGCCTTCAAATGATTGCAATGACATATGAATGACATACAATCTCTTTTGAAATGCCTTCAAATGTTTGTTTCAAATCCTGTGGAATCAAACTTTGTGTATGTGATTCTGTGTTGTGCCATAAAAATCTCATAACATATCTTAAGTGTTCAAATTTGACACAATTTTTCAATGCATATAAAACAGGGGGAGCACATCTTATGATAACTATTTTAAACAAAAAGAGGAGTCTGAAATGAATTCCAAAACAAAGGGAGAGTGAAATGAATGCTGAATTCTTTAATAAAAATAACTTGAATATCCTTGAGTGGTTCATGGTAATATGCTGAATTCTACTAGGATTTGAGTTTTAAGTACCTAAGGATAATTTGTCCCCTTCATTGTTGATGACAAAAAGGGGGAGTAGAACCAATATAGATATTGGATATATTGGAATGCAAAATTTATGGAGTGTATTGAGTAGATATATATATATGGAGTATATGGAGTAGAACCTAAATATGGAATGCAAAATTTACACTCATACTTTAAAAAAAATTGAATTAGAAAAAGATATAATTGAAGAATATTGGCCTTAAGATAATTGCCCTTCTGGAAAAGAAAGGGGGAGTCAAAAAGAACTTAGCCTTCAATTATCTTTAGCATCAATATTTCATTAATTTAAATTTTAACTTGATTCAAATTCAGTTGATATGCTAAAATTGCTTAAGAGCTATTAAGATCAATCTTATGCATAAGGATGGAACTGAAAGTTGACTATTTTGAATTATGCACACTGTATCTAGCTCAAATCAAAACATTATACTTGTACATCTGATCAAATACTGTGTATATGTTTAAATTTCGAATTTTGCATATACTCAGTGTTTTGTCATCATCAAAAAGGGGGAGATTGTTGACCCCCTAATGGATTTTGATGAATACAAAACACTAGAGTATAATTTCATTTATCTTAACAATTTATTTGAGAATTTCAGGTGATTAATTAACAATATTGTTAAGAAATGTCTAGGCAAGTTCCCATAATTTTTAAGGATTTATTGAAGAATTTTTGAGTTGAAGAAAATAGATCAGGGACAGCCGAGACGTCTCCGGGTTGTCTCAGAGACGTCTCTGGCACAAACAGGAAGAACTGGCACGTCTGGAGACGTCCCCGGCACCTGGCGAGGCGTCTCGCAGGGTCGGAGTCGACTCTCTCAGAGGCGGAGTCGACTCTCTCAGAGGCGGCAGAAAGGCCGATTTCAAGGGATGCGTGCGAGTCGTCTCCACAGGACGCGGAGTCGTCCCCGCGAGTAAAAAGCAGACTTCTGGAGTCGTCCCCGAGGTAGCAGGGTCAACTCTCTCAGGGTATTCCAGAGGATGTCTTTTTCGATGATAAAACAGCGGAGACGTCCCCTGAAAAAGCGGAGTCGACTCTCTCAGAGAATTCCAGAGGACTTATTTTTCGAAGATAAAACAGCGGAGTCGTCTCCGAGGCAGCGGAGTCGTCCCCATGTAAAAAGTGCAAACATCCCGAGACGTCCCCGTAAAGTGCCGAGGCGACCCTCTCAGAAAAATAGAAAAACAAGCATTCAAACGGTTCATCATCAGAGTCGTCCCCGTAAAGTGCCGAGTCGACCCCAAACAACGTCAAAAGAAAAATCTTACAGCCGAGACGTCTCGCGTTGAAGCGGAGACGTCTCCGGAGCGCCTGGGACGCGACTGACACCTTTTTGCAGGTTTGTTTGAATTTCAAACGTTTCTTTCTTTGTGTCTAACGGCTATATTTGCTTTTTGGGCTATAAAAGGGAGCTCTTAAGTGCCTTCCAACAACTTCTCACCAACCCAACACAAGATCATTCAAGAGAGAAGTAAGAGAAAAAGGTTCAAGGGAGTTAATGCATTCAAGTGAAGAAATCAAGTGCTTTCAAGCTTCCCAACTGATTTCGAGCTCAACTACTCTCTCCCGATCGGCATTCAAAGCTCACATTCAAGACAACGCAATCCACATCGGAAGAACCACCATTTCCCACGCTTCCAACGGCTAAAAGGGTTCTTCCGAATTTTGTTATTTCTCACTGTTTTATCTGCTTATTTAGAGCTTTCAAATCTTTTGTAAAACCTTTGGTTATTGTGCTTGTTCCAGTCAAGGGACTTGGAACAAGGGAAAGGCGTCCCAAGCCTAGGTGAAATTGGGGGTTGTAGGGTTCGTTGTTAGCCCGGTGTAAAACAACGAGTTGGGTAGTGCACTCGCAAAACTACCGGACTGTAATCTTGGATTATAGTGGAAATTCCCAAAGGTGCTTTGGGGAGTGGATGTAGGAGCAGTGGAAGCTCCGAACCACTATAAAACCTTGTGTTTGCGATTGTCTGTTTTCATACCTCTATTTTTACCTTAGCTCATACATTTGTGTGTTTTATTTTTAATTGGACAAAAAGTTTTAAAACACCCAATTCACCCCCCTCTTGGGTGACCATCTCTGGGCAACACATACCCTGTAAGATATCACACTCCCTTACCAACCATCGGATGTCTCTGAAAAGCAAATGCTATGCTCCCCTCTGCCCTTCCTATAGAATCCACTCCACCACCTCTGCCGAGTCCCCTCCTCAAGGATGATGCGCTTAGCCCCTAGCACTTGTCTCTAATAGAAGATACCCTTCCACGCTGTCCGGAGCTCCGCCCCTAATGCTGAAGCCTCGGAAGAGCGACATCCCCCAGTAGCGACCAACCTGGAGTCCTGATCTTTGATCATGAATGCAACTCTGGATCCATCACTACCACCAGGCAAGCTACCATCAAAGTTCACCTTGAGATGCTGGGGGAAGAGGGGCTCCCAAGAAACAAGGATAGACTTGGGGTGTTGTAATAGCAAAGTGGGGGTCCCAAATTTTTCTAGCTATCCCGGATGAAACCACCACTGTAGCCTTAGTGACTTCAGCAGCCTGATTGATAGCCCTTTCCATAATAGACCTCAGGGGTACCCTCCTGTTCTTGAAGACCCTATTGTTTCTGTCCAGCCAGATGTGATAGAACAAGTAGGCACATGCAATATCCCATCCAACAGTGCTCGGCGACCGCGCGGTTGCCCTCATATGCCGTAGCAGCTCCTTAGCTGACTCAACTGACGACGGTAGTGGAATCGAGGACCTTCTCCATATCTATGTGGCCCGTGGGCAAACAAGTAGAACATAACTGACAGACTCCACTGCATCAGGGCAATCCACACATATTAAGGGGACCCTAACCCCCCTCCTAGCCAGCAAGCTCCTAATCGGTAGACAATCCTAAGCCACTTTTCAGATAAACAAGGCCACTCGTGGGTAGACCCGCATCCCCCAAATCCATCCTGCGTCAAGCCATCTGGTAGTCTCCCCTCCCACCACCGCTTGAAGATCTGCAGAGCGCACACTAGCCCTCCCTATGGTCGCCCAGACAAGTCGGTTCATCGAGTCACCAAGAGGAATTGTTATGGCCAGGATCTACTCTGCTAGCTGCTTCCTGAATGCCTCCCTGATCCGCACCTCGTCCCACCTGCCCTCACCGAGAATAAATAGGTCACATACTCTGGATTCGGCCCGCCTTGCCGCATAAACCAACGTCGGCATCCAGCTGAGCGGTTGCTCTGTCAACCATCGGTCCTCCAGATTGTCAATAGACTACCCATCTCTCATAGCCCACCTAGTCGCCTCAAATATAGCCGAGGCATGAGAGCGGATCTCTCGCCAGATGAAAGAGCAGTGTCGTCCCGCCTGAAAGTCCGTCGCCACCATATGCACTCCATACTTGGCCCACATCAGAGTGCTTCACAGATTGTCCTGCTCCAAAACAAGCCTCGTAGCGCGCCTCGCCGCTAATACCTCCCGTCTCACCACTAATGACTAGATCCCAAACCTCCCTGTCTGGGTGCCTAAGGGAACACCTCCCAAGCCACTAGATGAACTCCTCCTCTGCCCTCTTGTCTGCCTCAGATGAGGTTCCTGAATAGCTGTTCAAGGGTGCACAAGAGTGATAGTGGTACCAGGGTGTTTGCTAGCAGGTACACCAGTATCGAACTCAGCGCCGACCTCACCAGGATGACTCTGTCCATCATGGAAAGAGCCTCCATATGCCATCTCTTCAGCCTGTATTTGATACTCACCTTGATATCGGAATAGTCCATCCGGCATAGAAGTCACCCTATGAGAGGAATCCCTAGGTACCTCAACGGGCCATCCTGCTGGCTAACCCCCAAAATATCCTTAATGGAGGCCTTCACCTACGGCTTAGTCCTTGGACTGAAACAGATAGTAGATTTTGCCCAGTTGATGCACTGACCCGAGGCGGCACAGTAATCCTCCAAAATGCCCTGTATCACCATCATCGCAGTCTCATTGTGCGGACCAGTAGCATGCAATCATCAGCAAATAAGAGGTTCGAGATCTGAACAGACTCCGACACTAGTCTGTAGGCCTCCAGCACCTGTGACTCCGCCGCCCACCCAAGAGCTCTGGATAATGCATCTGAAAACAGGATGAACAACAAAGAAGATAACGAGCAACCCTGTCAAAGATAACTGAGGACTCGAAGAACTGTGTAGGTGATCCGTTCACCAGAATAGCGAAAGACGGATTGCCCACCCATCCCATAATCCAGCCAATCCACTCCTCGTGAAAACCAAAGCCCCTAAGGCCCTGTTTGGGGAAGCTGTTGGAAGTAGAGCTGTTGGAAGTAGAGCTGTCTGAAGTAGAGCTGTTATAAAAAGCTGTTTGCTGTTTGGTAACTACATTCGTAAAGTGCTGTGGTACTTTGTTTTGTGTTTGGTAAACAAACTAAGAAAGTACTTTTGTATGACAAAATTACCATAAAGGACATTTCATAGTATTATACAACAGAACATAATAAAATATAACATATATTAGTACATAAATATATGATATAGTATAATATTATTGTAATATAAAATAATATTATTATAATATAGCATAATAGTAATATAATTATTAGAGTAAATTAATATTTGGTAATATAACATAATATTATTATGATATAATGTAATATATATTATATTTATAGTATAATACAATAATAAAGGTATAAAATATTATAATTATTAGTATAAATTAATTTTTCATAATCTAACATAATATTAAATTATTTAAAATAACATATTAATATATTATAATGTAATGTGATATAATATAATATTTATAGTATAATATAATAATAAAGATATAAAATATTATAATTATTAGTGTAAATAATTAATAATGTTGAAATATATTTATTTATTATCTTATTTATTCATTTATTCATTCATTCATTCATTTATATAAATATCTATTTATTTATTTTTTTATTATTTTTTAAATTTTCTTTTCTTTTCTTTTTTTTCTTTCTTTTTCTTCTTTTTTTCCTTTTCTTTTTCTTTTCTTTTTTTCTTCTCTTCTTCTCCTTCCTTCCTCTCCCTTGTTCTTCTTTCTTCTCTTCCCGCACGGCCGGCGGCACCGGAAGGGGGCCAGGCCGCCGCGGCCGCTGGAGGGGGCCAGGTCGGGGCCGGCGGCGGCCGTGGGAGGGGACCGGGCCGCGGCCGGCGGCGCCCGCGGCAGTCTCGGCGGCCGCGGCTGGCCCCGTGGGAAGTGCCCTCCTCCCGTGAGGCCGTCCGCGCCGGGCGGGCCGTGGCGGATGCGGGAGGGGGGCGGGTCGTGACCACCGGCGGCCGCAGGAACCCCCTTCTTCTTTCTATTCTTCGGCCCCTCCCACCGTGGGACCTCCTTCTTCTTCGGCCCCTTCTTCTTCCTGTTCTTCGGCACCGCCCCTTTCTGGGACGGGTCGTCGCCGACGGCGGCTGCGGGAAAGGGAAGACGACCTGTCTTCCTCTTCTTCGGCACCTCCCTACCATGGGGGCAGGGGAGAGGGAGTGGGGTTGGGTGGGAGAGGAAGAGACGGTGAGAGAAAGGTTTTTGGGTGGAATTTTTTTTTTTAAATGGGGGTATTTTGGTCAAAAATACAGCTTTCCGAAAAAGCTGAAAACAGCATTTTGGAAAAGCTCCAAATTGGAGCTTCCCCCCAAAAGCTGTTTTCAGCTTCCCGCAAAAGCTGAAACAGCTTTTCGAAAAATTTACCAAACACTCTTTTTTAGCTAAAAGTACTTTTGGAGGGCCAGAAAGTGCTTTTTGGCCCTCCAAAAGCTCCCCCAAACAGGGCCTAAGCGAACTCCTCAGAAACTCCCAGCTCATCCTATCATAAGCCCTCTCATGTCTAGTTTGATACTCATCAAACTCCTCTAGCACGAGGCTCTTAGTAAATCACATATGAACTCCTGGGCAATGAGAATATTATCCGAGATGCTTGGCCCTCACACAAAAGCCTCTTGCTCCGGACTGATCAGTCTCGGTATGCTGACCCAAAGATTGATTTTAATGATCATAAAACCTTGAAGTATAATTACTAATGGTTGTGTTGCAAGAAGAAAGATAAATTGTTTTGCCAGGAACTTAGCAAGTTGAAAAAATACAAGAAGACCTCAAAAGCTCTCAAGAAAAGTTGGAAGAAAGCCACACTTTATTGGCCTAAGGTTCAAGTTCAAAGGATTTAAGTTGGAGGAGTAAATTTAAAGAAAAATTCAAAAGAACAGTCCTCGAGTCGACTCTTATAAGTTCAGAGTTGACTCTGGCACTCTGGAGTTTCAAGAAACAGTGCTCGAGTCGACTCCTAATGTTCACGAGCCGACTCCCGCAGAAAAAGACAAAGAGCTGATTTTTAGTGCTACAGTGCTCGAGCCGACTCCTACTATTCACGAGCCGACTCCAA
Organism: Phoenix dactylifera; assembly: GCF_009389715.1. Taxonomy (NCBI): domain Eukaryota; kingdom Viridiplantae; phylum Streptophyta; class Magnoliopsida; order Arecales; family Arecaceae; genus Phoenix; species Phoenix dactylifera. The sequence continues at coordinate 525,563 of NW_024067799.1, forward strand.
TTACAGTGCCGAGTCGACTCCTACTTCATTCAAGCCGTCTCTCTCAGTCAGGACAGAAAGTAGTTTTTAGCGCTACAGTTCTCGAGCCGACTCCAGCTACAGTGCGAGCCGACTCCAGCTACAGTGCCGAGCAGACTCCTATTCACAAATCGACTCCTGCTTCAGCCAAGTCAACTCGAGCACACTGGGAGGCATAACGGCTAGTTTTTTCTCGACTCCAACGGCTCTATTTTTGTCTCTAATGGCTAGATCTTTGTTCTCACGCCATCCAAAGCTATAAAATCAAGGGGAGAGTAAGGAAAGAAGTAGAGAAGTGGGAGAGAACACATAGGAAAGAGATTTCAGAGAGATTTTAAGAGAAACCTCCCAAAAGCACAAAAGGGCCATTCAAAGCAAAAGAGAGAGAAGAAGAGCATCTGAGTGAATCCCAAAGCTTCCTCTCCAACTGTGTGCTGCCTTAGTGATCCTCTACCTCATGCAAAATCTGAAGAGGGTCAAGTAAAGGAGAAACCGAGTTCTTTCATCTGCAAAACTTGTTTAAGGGCTTCTTCTCTTTACTCTATTTGTTTATATTGTTATATCTGCTTGTTTGAAAAGTTTGTTTTTGTTTTAAACTCCTATTCTGATATCTTGTAACTTGATTTAATCAAGAAATTGAATCAAGAGGTTAAGGTTTGTTGGTGAGCCAGTGAAAACCAACGTTATAAGATTTTGGTTGGTGAGCCTTTGGAAAAACTAACTGGGTTGATTATGAACCCGGAAAATAATCGGGATAGATTTTGGGTTGGTGAACCTAGAAAAACCAACTTGGGTTCGTTGTGATTCCGGAAAAACAACAAGTTAGGTTGTGAGCTTGTAAAACAACCGGACTATAGTCTTAGGATTATAGTGGAATTTCTAAGAGAGCTTGGGAGTGGATATAGGTGTAGTTGGCACCGAATCACTATACTTTTGTTGTGTTTGTGATGCTTCTTTGTTTAATTTCCTCACTTACTTAGATAAATGTCTAATTGAATTGCTTGCTTAACTCTTATCTGCGCATCCTTTAGTTGCAAGTATATTCAAATTGTTTAATCAAGTTTTATTTAATAAAACTACATTAAGGTTCATTTTATTGAAATGCATGCTTGGGAAACTTGGACTCATTGTTTATTGAGTTCGCTGCTTAATAGTTTCAATCTTGATCAGATTAGAATCAAACTGTTGCTAAGTTTAAATTTCACTGTGCATCCATACAACTTAGCTTAATTAACTGAAAAGTTTAGAAATAGTTGAAGAGTTTTAAAAGACCCAATTCACCCCCCCCCCTCTTGGGCTGTATCTACTGGGCAACATGGTAGGATGCTCATCAACCTGTCCACCATCACCTTTGTTGTCACCTTGTATAAGGTAGTGCATAGAATGATCAGTCTACAATGAGCCAGCTCCATGGCGTCCTGTTTTTTTGAAATCAATATGATGAAGGTCCTCTTCCAATCATCTGGTAAAGCTGCCAAAATAAAGAACTGTTGTATAGCTTCCACCACATCCTGTCTGATCAGTGCCCAATACCTCCTGAAGAACAAAGGTGGAAAGCCATCTGGACCTAGAGCTTTATCCTCTTCCAATGACCACAGAGCCGTCTAAATCTCCTCAATGGACACCGGCCTAATCAACATTGTTTTCTCCTCCCTAGTGACCCTGGTAGGCGGTATCGGCATGGGGGGCTCACTGTCCATCGAGACCTGAAGAACTGCACTAGTGCACGCCTGATCCCATCCAGGTCTTCAGTCATCTGGCCATCGGTACCCCTGATCCTCCCGATTCTGCTCCTCTGTCTTCTGATGATAGTCGACTGATAAAAACATCTGGTGTTACGATCTTTCTTCCTGATCCACTGAATCTGTGACTTCTGCCTCCAGAATACCTCTTGCTGGTGAAGAAGAGCATCATGGGTGGATAAATGAGACATGAGCTCCTCTAGTTCTCCAGTTGTCAGACCCCCCCCCCCTTCGTATCTCCTAGGCCTGCAGTCTAGTGATTGCTCCTTCTGCCTCCCCAATTTGCCTAAAGATGTTGCCCACCTTCTTCCTATTCCACCGTTGCAATCGATGCCTGGTTATCTCCAACTTGTGTGACACCCTGTACACAGCATTACCCCGAACTGGTACCCACTATGCCTCACAAGCCACCTCCAAAGAGCGGGGATAGGACAGTCATATTTTTTCAAATCTAAAAGGATAGTGGTAAGAAATAGGAGAGGAGGTACTCACCAAGGTCGAGCAATGATCCGATGCAATCCGAGGTAAATAGCTCACCCTGTAGTCCGGAAAGCTCTGCATCCACCCCGCCGTGGCGAATACTCTATCGATCTGCTCCCAAACTCTGGCTTGCCCCTACCGGTTGTTAAACTAAATGAATCTCGGGCCATTAAAACCAAGGTCCAGCAAGCCATTAGTCATGATAAAAACCTGGAACTCCTTCACCTCCCTTTTGTTGGTGCATGCCTTCCCCCTCCCCCCCCCCAGCTTCTCTTGTGGCCCATCAATATAATTGAAATTCTTGGCCACCAGCATTGGGTACCCCTGTTGCGATAGCTTGGCAACCCCTTCCCATAGAATTCTTCTCTCCCTAAAGTTCGTACTGGCATATGCAACAGCTAGGATTCAAGGACTACCGTTACCTTCAGAGATCACCATTGCCACTTGATGCTCACAAATATTGAAAGTGTCCAAGTGGCAAGCACCCATCCTCCAAGCAGTAATTATCCCACCAGAAAGACCTCAAGACTCTATAGTATAGAATCCCCAAGAACGCGGGAAAGCCCGCCTAGCACGATGCAAGCCCCTCCCGGACAAGTGTGTCTCAAAGAGAACACAAACCTCCGGATCATGAATCTGCACCAATCTTTCGAGGCAAAAGAGGGCTTCTCTACCCTTCAATAATTTCATGGTAGGATCCTCACTGAGCTTCTTGGGTGCCATCATGGACCCCCTCCATGGGCCCCTGCTCCCCCTGATTGGTTGGCGCCCCAACTCCTTCCCCATTCATTTGCTGCTCCACCTGCAACACTTGCTTCATAATATGTACAAGACTATCATGAGAGAGAGGTTTACTGTTACAACTCGGCACATTTATTGGCACAGCTGGCATGGTTGCTAACACAGTGGGCATTTTCACCTTTCCCTAGGCACACCTTCCTCCTTCCCCACCCACAATGGCCTCGACACTGCTGCCCGTGTCCACCTCGCCGGCCACACTGACTAGCTACCTCACCGCCGAAGCTCGAGGTCGCCCACTGGTCTCTGCATCCCCTCCTAGTCCGGCTGGCCGATGGAAGACCCGTGGTGGAGCTCGCTAGCAGTCCCCTCGCCGTCGCCTTCCATGCGAGACCAACTTTCATTGGTCTGCTGGGAGGGGTTCACAGGATGCTCTTGGCCCCCCTACCAGCCATGGTCATCGAAGACCACCCCAAACTAGCCAGACTCCTAAGGAGACGGAGCCTAGCTCCTAGGATTCATGACCCCACTCCCCCCGAGAGCGTTGCAGGCCCTAACCCCACTGCTCAGGCCCGACTCGAAAGTCATCTCCAATCGGCCGGCCCCTTTGATATACACCTAGCCCACCTGGCCCTTCTGATTAATGTGGCCCACGCTCGTGCCCGACCCATTGCGCTGAGTCGAGCCTCCACTGCACAAGGCGCGCCGCCTCGGGCCCATCTTGCTTGCCAACCCTGGACCAGGTCTTTGGGGGCCCGACCCACCTACACCCGATCCACTCGCCATCCCTATTTTGAACGGGCTTTAGCGCTTCAATGCCCTTGGGCCTGACCCTGCAGCCCGCTCCAGTGCCACCATCTAGCCCACCTCCGCCCAGCCCGCATTGACCATCCGAGTCGGGTTAGACTCTATGAATCGCCTGAGTCCACCCATCTCCTTCCCTAACTCCGTCAGGCCCCCCGCATGCCCCATCTTCTCCGGCGATCGCTTCCAGGCTACCTTGGACAATTTCTGCCACCCATCCAAGTCCGGAGGAGAGCTCGATGCATCTAGCTTCGTCACCTCAAGGTGCAATGGCAGTGGAGTCGGCTTCCTTGCTACAATCCCAGGCATTTGCTCCTCCATCCCTCTCGGCTTGCTCCCCTGCTCGGCCGCTTTCAGCATTCAGACTCTATTGGTAGCCATCCACGATCTGAAGACCGGACGGCTACTCTCCTGAGACCTCCCTTCGTCGCTCTTGCCTTGGATCTCCGTGAGCATCTCTGCCCCTCCGCCCACCTGTGCCCTCAGATTGCCAGTGGCTTCCTTCTCAGCCGAGCCAGCTGCAGGAAATCGGCACATTTCCACCCCATGACCAAGCCGGCTCTCGTACACGAAAGCTTGGCAGAATTTCTCCGACACCCCGTCCATGAGCACACCCGACTTCAAGGGTAGCCTCACGTCCAATTCTATCTTTACCCTAGCAAATCCAGCTTACGTCATTGATCGGTGCAGCCGTCCATCGTGATTGGCTTCCTAACTTCAGCGGCTATCTCCAAGACTGAGACCTTGTCCCAGTATTCCACTGGCAAGCATGGAAGGCGAAGCCAAGTCGTGACCCGGTTCACCTTCTTCACTCTTAGGACAAAATTAGGTTGCCATCTCTCCATGGCTAGCAGTCGCCCGGCCACCACCCACGAGCCGTTCACCAATGCTGCCTCCCTGTCCTCTTCGGATTTGAATATGAGGAGCAGGTGCTCCACCGCCATCGGAAGAGCCTCGACGTCGTAGTTGAGTTTGCCCCTCAAACGAAGTTCCTTGGCCACCCATTCCTCAGGAACCTACCTCCCCAAGATGCGCACAATCACCGCCGTGGAGATCCACTTCTACCTTGCCCTCTCAACCCTTTTCGGCAGCATCACCAGGATGTCGGTGAACTACCTCTGCAATGCTGCCAGTTCCTCGTCGGAAATGCCGTGATTGGTCGAAGTCGCCCATCGAGGATGCCCCCTGGCTACCTCCGCCCACGTCTGGTCTTCCGCTCCCAAGCCCAAGTGCTCCTCGTCGGCCCCCAACTGAGCTTCTCCCACCTCCTTCTCGGCTCTACGATCTCCCATTTTGCTGCCCACAGAGTGTTCGACGGAAGGCCTCACTCGTAGCACGAATATTGGCACACTCGCACCCCCATGCACGACCTTGCTCACACCCCGCCACTTGCTACTTCACTCTCAAGGATCGTGCTTCACCATCATAGTGTAAAGAGATAGATGGCATGCGTGTGGCTATAGTTTAATGTCTAGCAATAGATTTCTCAACCATTCTGTTTCCGTACTAGCAGTGGCCAACGTTTAGATTCCATGGTTGAGTGTGATATGCATGTTTTTTTCTTAGAGACCCAACTTATCACTCCGCATCCAAACGTAAAAAACTATCCAAATGCCAATATATTATCACTTGCACTTGTGATCCAACTTGCATCAATGAATGCTTCTAGTACAGTCGGACAATTAAAATAAAATAGTCCTAAATCAATAATTTTCTTGAGATATCCAAGGACTCTCCTTATTATTTTGCAATGATTTGTACTAGATTTACTGGTATATCTTGAAAGCTTGCATACAACAAATGTAATGTCTAGCCTAGTATAATATATTGCATGCATTATGCTTCCAATAATACTAGCATATTCAATCTGTGCCAGTATTTTACTAGGATTTTTAGTCAATTTAATATTGAGATCCTATAGAGTACTTGCTTTCTTTATTTTCGGATGTTTAAACTTCACCAATAATTTCTCAATATAATGAGACTAATTCAAAGCATAATATCCACTATGTTTAGGGTTGGAAGTGGGCCAGGCCGGGTCGGCCCGAAGCCCAGCCCGAAGCCCGAAAAAAATCTAATACGAATCGAGAGCTTGCATATAGCAAATGCAATGTCTAGCCTTGTGTAACACGTTACATAAGTTAAGCTTCCAATAGCACTAGCATATTCAAGCTTTGTCATTGCTGTACTAGGATTTTTAGTCAATTTAATATTGAGATCATATAGGGTACTTACTTCCTTAATTCCAAGATGTTTAAATTTCACCAATAATTTCTTAATATAATGAGACTAGTTCAAAGCATAACCCCCACTATGTTTAGGGCTAAAAGTGGGACGGGCCTGGTCGAGCCATGCCCCTATCTGAACTCGGCCCAAATTTTTTTAAGGCTTCGAGCTTGGCGTAGGCCTGAAAATTTTTGGATAATCCAAGCTCAAACTCGACACGAGGCCTGCCCAATATTTTTGGATGATCCAAGCTCAAACCCGACAGGAGGGCCGGCCCAATTGGGTTTGGGCCGGCCCAAATTATATGTTTCGGCAAAAATAGGTCCAAACCCAAACCTGATTGAAATTTGATGTTTCACAATATTACTTTATAATTAAATGAGCTAGTTAAAAATTCAGCTCTCTTCTACAATACAAGTAAACGATATATGATACATTATGCTTAGCTAAACCTATTTTAATTTATCTTTTACTTTCTCATTATTTGCTCTAAATAACAAGATACAAAAACAAATTAATTTGGATCTAAATTCGGGAGGTTCTCAGAGCAGGTTGATGTGCCATGCCATCAAATTGCATCCGACTCAGAACCTCCGCATTGCAGCCAAATTCGGTTTTTTCGGATCCCCTGTGCCGTGCCAGCAGGTTGCCCTCCCCATCCTAAGAGATTTTAGTTATTTTAAGTCTTGCAAACCAAACTGGGACTGACTGAATTTTTTGGGATCCCCCATTCCGTGCCAGCAGGTTGATGTCTCATGTGAAGATCTGTTAATTTTAAGTTCTTGCAAACCAAACTGGGACTTCCTCAATTGTTGGTTAGTTGTTGATCTTGCACTCCCCAGAAATAGTCGGATCTTCCTTAATAAATCAGCTTCTCTAGCTACTTGTGGCTCAGATTGGACTGAATTTCCTCAATGACTGGTCTATTCTTTGCCACAAGAAGCATCTTTCAGCATTCACCCCTATTTGGGGAAAGATCAGAAGGGTAACTCAGTACCCGCAGATGGTTAGCTTTAGAATTAACATCCAAGAAGGAAAAATTGATTGCTTGAGCGGCTATGTCTAGAATTTTGATAGCTTAATTATTTTCTCAGACCAGGTTCTCAGCTCAACACCTTCCTGTGGAAATTTGAATTCTCTATTTTGATCTCTACATCTTCCTGTTGATGCTTTGGTAACTGCTGATCACTGCTCAGAATCTATTTCACTGCAATCTATTGATCAGCCCCAGTTGTACTTTGATTATACTCTATCACACACTAGCAGAATTCAGTAAATGACTAGGTTCTTTAGTCTGTTCTTCCTTTTTGGCGCATCTTGCTCCGTTTTTTACTCTGCTGATTTGTTAAACAGTAGTTTTGTCCTCATCCTTCTCTTGTGCATGAATGCCTGTTTACAATGGGTATTCAGCAATAAAAGCTGGGCGGCTCCTCACCTCCTGACCCAAGATCGCGAGCCAGGATCCTGCAACCTGTGGTCGGCAACGACGACCGACGCAGAAGAGGAAAGTCGAAGAACATAGCTCAAAAATACGAGATTTCTTACCTCAAGGTGGCAAAAAAACACGGCGGCCCCGACGGTTTCCGGCTGGCGGCGGCTCAATGGTGAAGGTAGATGACCAAGGAAGAGAAATAGGGGATTGGGGTTTCATATCTCATCTCCTGCGAGGTTTCAAGGCCGACGCAATCACAGTTTTTCGGAAGAAGAGGAAGAGACACCGGCGATTTCCAGCCTTGCGGACTTGGGGTCGGCGGTGGAAATCAGAGAGAAGCCGGGGGTGACTTAAATTATTTATTTATTTATTTTTCAGTTACTCACTTCATGGTCTGGGCCGAGGTGGACTGAGGCCGAGGGGGTCTTGGGTCGAGTAGCTTCCGCTGATCCGAATTCTGGGCCACTTTAGGCTATTGGATTTGGCCTAGTTCAAAATCAGCCCGGATATTTCATTCTCTCCCTTAAAAAAAAAAAAGACATTCTTGAAATTTCAAACACTTAGGGGTCCTAATCCCATCCTCAAGCTTCTAAATTAATTCTTGAGCCAATTGCTACATTCAGATCCATCATATGACCCAGTTTCCAGACCTAAATATCAATTAAACCTTAATTCTCCTGTCAATTTAATTAGATAATTTCAAATCAAACTCCTATTAATAAAATCAATTAGAAGAATTTTCTTGATGCTCCACCAAATTATAAGACTTTAAATCAATACACGTATGAGTAAAAAATCAACTTAATTATTTTTCCCAAAGTTTCCTTTGGCGAGATCTTTAGAATCTATCTAAACTTTTCATGATAATCATATAAGCCTTTTAAAATCAAATACTGCAAGCGATACTAGATTTCACCAATGAACTCAATAATAAGGGTAAAAGAACTTGAGATCAATTCATAAACCCAAACTTTGAATTGAAGTTTTCATGGTGTCCGATAAACACAAATAAGATCTATTATTTTGGTACAAAAATAATAATTACAAAATCAAAGATTTCACCAAAATAAATACTCAACGATCTTAAAATAAAATCAATTTGCCATATCTCCAAACATATTTTCTTTTTATATGCTGGTTTCCGACATAATCCACATACTGGTTCAAGTCGAAAAATATTCCAATCAGATGTCATAAAAAATATTTCTTAGATCAAATATTAAATAATTTTTTATGAATAAATTCTAGTTACCACTAAATAATTAACTTCAAAACTAAAAGCAATATCGCATGATAGTATTTTAGGTCCAATCCTCTTGCACTTAATTTAGGATGAAATCAAACTAATCATAACTTGATCCACTGATTGTCCGACCTTTTGTCATATATAAAACTCTAAAAATCAATTTAATCATACTACTCTGTGATCTTTTCATACATAATCACAAAATTTGACAGAAAAATATTAACATAGTTTGTGCTACAATCAACATAGATTAACGTCGTAGTGTTTACCCACATACGATAACCCTAAGTCTGCTTTATGTCTTATAATTTATCAATTTATGCCTTGATATCATAATAATTATCATACTGCTGACTCGAGATTGCACGTCGGAGTCCTGCAATCGGTGGTCGATGGCGACGACCAGCATAGAAGAGAAAATTCAAAGAAAATAGCCAAAAAATAGAGGATTTAAACCTTGGCCTTGATCTGAGCTCCGATTCACTCACCGACGGTTGGAGCTCCAGCATCCTGTCACAAAAGACCAGCATGGAGGTCCGGACGGCGACATTGGCGGTTGAAAGAAATGAAAAGAAGAAAGTTTCCAAAACAGGGGAGGGGGTTTTCAACTCAAATTTTCGGTGGTTCTTGACAAAAACCAGCCAGTGGTGGCTCAATGGAGAAGGTAGAAGACCGAGAAAGAGAAATAGAGGGGGATTGGAGTTTCATACCTCATCTCCGGTGAGGTTTCAAGGTTGATGCAGTGATGGTTTTTCGGAAGCAAAAAGAGAGAAGAGAAAGAGAAACCGGCAATTTCCAACCTTGAAGACTTGGGGTTAGCGGTGGAAATAGAAGAGAAGCTAGGGACAACTTAAATAGGACAAGAATGAGGGAATTCTCCACTTCCATTGCTGGACTCTTAACATGGAGTCAAAGAAGAGGGCGACTCCAATCAAGAATCTGCCTCTTCTCCTCTGCATGTGCGGTGCACGTGCGCCACAGGTATTTTTCTTTTCAATGGGTCTTGGATCAAATAACTTGGGCTGATCTGAGTTCTAGGCCTATTTAGGCTATTGGGCTAATTATAGCATACTAGGTTGTCAAGCGGATCGGGCCTAGTTCAATATTAGGCCAAAAAAAAGCTGGTATTACAAGTGCTGTAGATGAATATCAACTAATCGATTGAGGATGCATTGGCTGATTTAAATGCCTTCTTAATGGCTGAGTTTGCATAGGATGCAATTCTATGATCATATCAGCTTCTAGTTTGCTAATTCGGAATCTCTTAAATGTAATTGCTATATTCAATTCCTTTCTTTGAGAAATTGCATGTTGCATAACTCAAGCATTAGAAATTAGCTTTGTTCTATTTTTTCCTCTTTGTTTTTTTGTCTCTGCAGTTCCCCAAAGTGATTTTGTCCACCTAAACAAGGTATACATATCAGTCCTTCTATAGTAAATAGTACAGATCTCTCTATTTTCAATTACATTAGATTATGATACCCCCCACAGCTGGCCATAACTCGGACAAAATCTAGAGTGGCCTCCAAAATCGTGCCATCCAAACAGGCAAGATGTGGTCCGCCTGTGAAATGCCCACGCCTGATTCTCGAAACATACGGAGGTCTGCTAATTCTGGCTGACCAACGTGCCAAATTCTAGGGCGACGGGCTGATGCCTTCGCCGATACAATCCATTCTCCAGGAGACCTTCCAGGTAAGTACTCAGTTGCCTTGACAGACCATCAAAAATCTCCTCTATTCTCTGAGTATCGTCCTGACCTAAGCATTGAAGAGTCTCCCATCGGATACATCCAGCAAGAGTACTTCTTTATCTTTGTTGTTTCATGTAGGAGCGCAATTGTGGACCCGGACACCAACTACAATTGTCTGCCCTGAGTCATAGCCCTGCACGACTCAAGCAACCGATCGCCGAGTCCACCAGCATCTCTTCCACTTGACGCCTGGGATAGGCCGGTCCTCAGCAGAAACACCATGTATCATATTATTGGTCATACTTTAAAAGTACAATATCATGTATAATTTACCATGTATCATGTATGAATTGTTATGGTCATGTCATTTGCAATTTCACCACAAAAGTAAGCAAGTGTTGAATTTCCTAAATTCCTGGTGCCTTAGGAGATTTCCTGTAGCAGTACCATAGTTATGTTTCCTATAAAATTTTTGATGCCTTATGACCAAGAATAACAGGTATGGTGTGTGTTGATAAGTGGGGAGCATCATGTTGTAATGCCTAGAAGGATTTAAGCACTTCTTTGCTATTCTATTAAAGTGTTGTGATCTTGAACTATATAAGCAACCAAAGGGATTAGGAAATTTTGAACTTTTGGCCAAGAAAATGGTTTCTATGTTACATACTACTTTTCAAGTTGCTAATGACATCAATTAGCATAGGAACATGACTCTCATCCTTCACCTATATTCTTGTTATATAGTCTTCTTATCCTGTTCGTTATATAACTAAAAAAATTTACTCTTTTTGCTTCCTTTGTCTTTAGTTAGGGCAAGTGAAGTCCAAGCATTCTATGAGATGTTTGAGAATATTATATGTTCCTATCAGCTAATGCTATTTTCTAATTTTTTGAATTATATGGAACACAATTTTTCTTTTTGGAACTTCATTAGATCTTTGCAGGATGTTCTAAATCCCTATCGCATAAATTCTACATATCTTCACTTTCTCTGTCACCTATTGGAACCCTTAAAAGTTTGGACCAATACTCCATCAACATGAGATATCAAGGCTTATTTTTCCAGTGAAAGAACTACAATGTTCAATTACTCTAACTCGTTATTTCAATTATCTGTGCTGTAGGAAGAGTTTCAATTGGCTTTACTCAAAAACAACAAAAAGGAGAGCTTGTTTGCTGATCAGGTATGTCCATGTAGAACTTGTTATTGATACCATACTATCAAAGATAGATACGAATAGGGGATCATGGGAGTTTACATTGCATGGCCATCAACATAAATTTATTAACATAGCATGTTTTATAAATTATTTTCTTATTTCTGTATACAAAGTTATCTAATCATGATCAAAATATTTAATTTATTTATGTTTTTCAGGTGGCATCTGCTTAGTATTGGATGAAATTGACTTTCGGCTTGACATCCTCTTGTCTCAACATCCTGAAGTCATGTTATTCCAACTCATCAGGTTAAATCTTTAAACTTGCAGTAATTAATTTACGTTTTTTGTTATCTTAGATTCGAATCCTCGCCTACTATTACATATTCTATTTTTTGTTTGCCTATCATGGATCGCCCTCTATTGCCATGCATATATATGAGAATGTTCCTTTGTTTCCATTTTTATCATAAACATGATAGGTTAGGAAGCACATAAATTGTTAATATAACTAAAATCATTTTTGGTTCGTATGTTGTAAGAAAAAATAAAAATAGTATTTTCACTTTACAGAGAAATATAGAAAAAAGGACAAAGTTATATTATGCTTGTTCCCTTAAGGTAAATGGATCTTCCTTTACATAATTTATCTTTATAAATTGTTTATCCAAGATATCTTTTTTGTTGATTTTTTATATTATTACATTTGAATTTCTATGCGGGAAGGGAACAAAGTTTTGATAAGAAGTTCAAAAATGCCTCATCTTGATGTGACTCTAGAAACACTTGTAAACAAAGACCTAAATAAAGTTACGAGAAAGAATACACTTGGAGCTCAATTTTGGAAGATACATATCGAGACGTCAAAAATGGATAACGAGCCTCTAATAAAGCCCGACAAATGAATAGAAGAATTAGAGATGCTATTGGAGCATACATTGCATGGCCTTCAACTTTTGTAATAAATTTATTAACATAATATAATTTTTAAATTGTTTTATTCTTTTTTATACAAATTTATATAATGATGGTCTAAATTCTTAATTTATTTTTGTTTTGCAAGTGGTTCCTGTTTAGGCATTGAATGTATTGCTTTAGACTTTAGTTTTTGTTTTCCATGTTCCTATATATAGTTTTTAATGAATTGCAACAAAAACTTATGGTTGGTCACTTTTGCATATTGTTTGTACTTTTCATTTTAGAATGTAATTTGCATTGTCAATTTGGATTTGTTGGATGCTATTGATGTTTCTAAAAGCATCACTAAGATAATTATTGTTTTATGTGGATTATTTTAGATAGACTTTCCATTTCATTATCTTGTTTTGTGAAGTGTCATTATATGATATTTAATGAATATAGCATATACTTCAAATAGGTCTTGTATAGGTTGAATGAAAGGATGATACTCAATCATTAAAAATAATTATCACTGGCAAATGAAATCATCGCAGAAAAGCTATTTCAGCAACACTTTGGCATGCCACTACTAAAGGCAAAATAGGAAAGAAAGAGCCAAACACGAGAGCATCTCATGGCTAAATCTAGCAACCATGCGGCAGTAAATCAAACTTCCCGCGTTTTTTGAGGCAATATGGGAGAAGCAGGACACTTCCCCCGTATGCCTTAATTGTACTAGCGTTAAAAGTGGATATTGACAGGTTACCCAAAAACAAAAACAAAAAACAAAACGTGGATATTGACAGGTTACCCAAAAAACAAAAAAAAAAAACAAAACGTGGATATTGACATGTTATGGTTGATAACGAGTGTTTTAGGTTTTTATAAGCCTGCTGATGAAGTGTAACAACGCGTTTGTTACACTTGGCCCAAAAAAATTAACGTAACTTCTTGCTGTTCCTCTTGCATCCGGAAAACTTTCATCAGACTTCTCCCTTTCTTTTTTTTTTTTATCTCTGATAAGTCCTGAAGAACTTTCTAGAATGCTAAGCCACATAGAAAGCAATCCAGTCTGCGGCGCGATTTGTCTTCCAGCAGACATGTACTACCTGAAAAGCGCTACATCTTTCCATCATCAGTCTAATGTCATAGAGTAGAGAGCTCGCATCTCCCTCCACTCCTCCTCTCGTATACAATCTATCACCTTGTCAGAGTCATCCTTCAAGATCATACGCTCTACTTTTAGCCTTCATCTCGCAAAAAAGATACCCTCCCAAGCTATCCAGTTCTAAAAATACAGCAACCATAGTTTGTAGACTTTGACGTGCAACCTTTTGAATCAGCTGAAACTGATTGCCTCTCAAACCTGTCCTTGGTGTATAACCTGACAATCATCCTGTAAGGGCAAGGTGAGCCTGGCCTTATTAGCAACCTCATGAAGCTCCATGGATGTCCTCGAACTCCTTGTATAATGTTATCCCATTGATTATTATCCTTGTATAATTTTCGTATCCATTTTGTAAATTTTGATGAAATACTTTTCATCTGTTCTTAGATGAGGAATCAATAATATATTGGCATGTTGTGATTCTTTTTCTGTTTGTATATATAACGGTTTGTTGAGGCAATATGGGAGAAGCAGGACACTTCCCCCGTGAGCCTTAATTGTACTAGCGTTAAAAGTGCATGCTGATTAACCAAAAAAACCAAAAAAAGTGGATATTGACGTGCTATGGTTGACAGCGAGTGTTTTAGCCTTTTTATAAGCCTGCTGTTGAAGTGTAACAATACGTTTGGTGTGATATATAAGCGGCACAGCTCACTAAGTAAATCTTTCACTATCTTACTAAATCATGCATAAGTTTTTCATGTCAATGCATCATTTAAGAAAAATAACAAATATTTCAAAATAATCATTTCATAACACAGTATATTAAAAACAGAATATAAAACAAATCATGCATGAGCAAATCATCCAACTTTCATAAACGTAGTTCTATTTATAATACAAATAAATTCGTAAATCATTCTTTATGTCATGTAATCCAATAATGGATCAAAATATTACTCACAATTGTTCGTGCTATAGTCACTATAACTCGTGATAGGGTTGTCTTCGTAATTGACAAGATTTCATAGTTCGTTACCAACCTAAACCTGTTGGCAGAGGGTCATCTTCGTTGGATGCTAGCTCCAGGGTGTTGATTGGCTTCCATTTCTAAAGGCAATCATAGCTATCTGAGAGGTTTTACAAAACTTATATCTTTTTCTTAAAACATATACATAAATAGGTGAAAAACACTAAATGGCATAATCAGATTCATAACAGAGCCATTTTCATAAAAACATTAATATAACTATTTTTCATAATAAAGCATGATTTTTATAATACATGTTGATCCATAATTTTAATAAAAGAATTGTTGCCCAGAAGACAACCCAAGAGGGAGGGTGAATTGGGTTCTATATAATTAAAATTGGACTCTTTAAATTTTAACTAATGTGGTTAATGAAAGCTTTCTTGATTTTAACCAAATGTAATTGACTGATCTATAAAAGAGCTGTACAGAAGTAAGGTAAGATAGATCAGGACACAAACACAATGATTTTATAGTGGTTCGGAGCCAATCCTTGCTCCTATGTCTACTCTCCAAGCTTTTCTTGGGAGTTCATTATAATCCCAAGATTACAACCCAATTATTTTACAAGCTCACAACCCAACTTGTTGTTTCCTCAGGATCACAACAAACCTGGTCGGTTTTTTTTGGCTCACCGACTAAAACCTCTCTATTTGTTTTTCCGGGCTCACAAACAATCCAGTTGGTTTTACGGGCCCACCAACAAACCTTAACCCCTTAATTCAATCTCCTGGTTGAATTAAGTAACAAATATCAAAAATATAAGGTATAAAGATTACAAGCTTCTATACAAGCAGATATAGCAATATAAATTAAATGTAAAGGAAGAAATCCTCAAACAGATTTTGCCGATGGAAAACTTTGCTTCTCTTTTACTGAATCCTCTCTTGAATGCGCTTGTAGTTGGGGATCACTTCAATGAGCCTTTAATGTGAGGAGTGCTCTGAAATCGCTTGGGATGCAATAACTCCTCTTTTCGCTTTGAATGGCTCTAACGCTTCTTCGGTGGTTAATAGACTTGAATGCTCTCAATGGATTGTCCCTCTTCTTGTTGTTTAAACTTAGAACCACCTTTTATAACTTAACTCCTCGAAAACTAGCCGTTCTGACAAAACTGCGCATCCTGACAAAGTATCCATTAGGATCGGAGTCGACTCGTCCATCTTGGAGTCGGCTCGGCTGAAACAGGAGTCGCCTCGTGAAAATCTAGAGTCGACTCGAAATCGAATTCTTACAAATAGGCTCTCTGTCGATCCTGTAAGAGTTAGCTCGAAGGAATCGGAAGTCAGTTCACGTTCTAGTATGTGCAAAATTGCTCTCGGCCATTTTCTATAGGAGTCGACTCATGAATAGTTGGAGTCGACTCGGCCACTGTGCCGAAGAAATTTCTTTGCAACTTCAATTTGTGGGAGACAACTTGAAACTTCTGAGAGTCGACTCGCCCACTGTAGCTTGAAAACTTGTTCTCCATTTTTCTCTGTAAGAGTCGGCTAGTGAACAGTTGGAGTCGACTCGAGCACTGTGCCTTGAAAACTTGCTCTCTGACTTTTCTATACGAATCGGCTCGTGAACAGTTAGAGTCGACTCGAGCACTGTGCCTTGAAAACTTGTTCTTTGACTTTTTTATAAGAGTCGGCTTGTGAACAGTTGAAGTCGACTCGTGCTCTATACTTAATAAAACTACTCTCTGTTTTTACTGTAAGAATCGACTCGCCTTATCTGGGAGTTGGCTTGAGGAAGTGCCAGACGGTAATTATGTGCCAAAGTCGACTCGAGAATTCTAGGAGTCGACTCAAGTGCAAGGCAAATGCTTTAATGGTTCCAAACATGAGTAAAACTCAACTTAAATTCCTTGAACCATTTTTTAAGGCATTCTTTCAAATTTAGAAGTATTTTACCTGAAACACTCACTTAAATTCATTAGTACAATATGAAATATATTCAAATATTTTGGGCTCATCAAAATTAAATAGGGGATCAACAATCACTCAGCAATCTCCCCCTTTTTGATGATGACAAAACATTGAGTATATGCAAGTGAATTAAAATATACTAAGTATTGAGTCAAAAAGAATATTATGTCTGAATTTAGTTGATCCAAGATGTAAAAGGTATGAACAATAAACTTGTAAACTCAAGGCTCCCCCCTTTCATTTGAAATTGTATAAGCATTTATAAAATGCACTCAATTATTTTGCTTATACTTATTTAACTATTCTTTTAGTCTTTTTTTTTTGTTGGCTTTTTTTCTGCTTTGTATTTTTTCGATAATTCTTTCCATGCTTTTACATTCTTCTCATGCTTTTATATTTTTCTCTCCCTTAATTAATACATTCTTATACTAATTCTTCTCCCCCTTTTTGTCATCAGCAAAAGATTAGTTATTCAGCCATAGGGGAGTTATTGTCATTCAAACCAAGCATAAGTAAAATGAATATACACAATTTGCAGAGAAAGAGAAATGCAATCATTTCATTTCATCCAAAAGTTGATTATAGTTGTGATGTCAAAATGAACCCTACATTGCAAAAGTTTTAGTACAAGATGTTCATTACAATTTCAGTGAAAGTTCTAGAGGATCTATGAGATGTCAAACAAAATCAAGGAGCAGTGGATCTTGATGAAGAGGATCTCAGCTGACGCTCCAGGAGCAATCGAACTGCATCAGTGCTGTCACCAAGATTCTGAAGGATTTCAGAGGAGGTCTCTTGATAGGTCTTGCTGAATTGAGTTATCCTTTGACTGTTTTTGTGTAGTTCTTCAAGTAGTTTATTGGCCAGTTCTTCAGCATTTTCATGTAGCTTCTGTAAATCCCTTCTCACAGACTCTTGCAGATTTCTTGTGTCTTATTCGATGTCCACGAATCTTCTATACTGTTCTTGAAGAAGACACCTAAGGCTGAACAACTCGGCTCTCATGTCAGCCACCATTTGAGTGAGAGCTGCAGTGGAGGAAAGAATCTCTGTGGAAGGTGCTCCATCTAAAAAGCCTCAAGAAGCTATCTCATCAACTATGAAGGATGCAATCTTTTGCAACTGATCCTCACTCTGTGCAGGTGGAGAAGGTAAAGAAGATGGCTCTGGAGGTACTGTAGTGGGTGCATGGATAGGAGGAGAAGAAAGTGGGGCTCTGGTGGCTGAGGTCTCCTCTCCAAGTGTAGGTTTCCTAACCCAAGTACCTTCTAATTTAAGGAAATCCATCCTTTGGAGGGTTTTCTCATCTACAAAGTCAGTGTAACGTAGTAGATGATAGGGCTCCCCCTCAGGAATAGGAACTCTAAATTTCCTAAAAATCAAGGAGAAAACCATGCCATAGGGTAAACTTGATTTAGCTTTGGTGGCAGCCTCTACAATGTACAGATACACAAGTCTAGAGAAGTTCAAGGAAAGTTTCTTAACAATGTAGTACATCACTACTAAGTCCCTCTCAGAAATGAAATCAAATCTTCTCGTCTTGGGGAAGAGAACTCTACCTTTGATACTGAGAAGCAATCGCATCTCAGTTGAAAACTGATTAGCGAATACTTCCTCCATTGGACCTATAGGCTCTCTACACAAAATAACTCTTAGGGCTTCAACCCTGTCGGAGTGAGAAGAGGGAGAGGGTCCTACATTTGGAAGACTTAGGAGCCTAAAGAGTAGGTTTTTTGTGACTATAATCTTAACATTTTTCACCCACCCTACTAGACCACCATCACTCCTACTGAAGGTGCTGAAAAATTTCCTTACAAGACCGGGATATGTAGAAAGGTTGAGGGAACATAAGTGTTCTAGACCTAGAGCCTTAAGATGATCCCCTAGGGCAAAACCCTTCCGGGTGAGGAAGTGGAAGTCCACTTTCCTACCAGTGGTTACGGCCCTACCGACACACGAACGCGGAGCGTCCGGTCTAGGGAAGGAAGGAGCCGAAGACTCGGAGTGAGTCGGCTCATTCCACGTGAACCGGATACCCTCTTGGGTGCCATTGTAACGAACTAAAGGAAAAATGGCAAGGAATCCTAGGAACTAAGGCCAATGGAACGGCTCTAAGGGCAGAGATGGACGGAGAACGCTTAGAGACGAAAAGAGGAGAAATAAGAATGGAGGCGCTTCGGCTAAGTTAAAAGTCCATCAGTCCGTCCTTGAGACGACTAGCGCAAAAGCTTGAGTCGACTCGGGGTTTACTTCGAGTCGGCTCGAGCCCTGTCCTGCCCAAAGATATTCAATAGTCTTAGGTTCAAAACAATTCTAGATTGAGTTCAAATGATTCCAATATACGTATATGACAAAGATAGACTCAAATCAGATTGAAATATAAGATAAAAAGATTAAAATCAATAAGAGTAACGAATAGATCATTGAAATGGGTCAATCACTCCTAATCTTCTTCTAAGAGTATAAAATCTATCTTCACTTAAAAGTTTAGTGAAGATATCAGCAGGTTGATCATCAGTACACACAAACTCAAGCAATAAAAGACCATTCAAAATATGATCTCTTATGAAATGGTGTCTTATCTCAATGTGCTTAGTTCTTGAGTGTTGAATTAGATTTTTTGTTAAGTTTATGGCACTAGTATTATCACAATTTATGGATATTTTAGATTGCATAATGCCATAATCTTCTAGTTGTTGCTTAATCCATAAAATTTGTGCACAACAACTCTATTCCAATTAATCTTCGAATATCCATCGAATAGATTCTGGAGATATCTCCGTGAGGAGCCCCAAAAGAGGGTAAAACCTTGGGGAAGCGGACCTAGACCTTGACACCATAATAAATGATTAATGCTAGATTAATACCTTTTATGATGGATGAAAGTTATGGATCTGATCCTTGACTTCGCAGCCACGCATATGAATGACCTCTATGAGAAGTACACGCGAAGCCCTGAAGGATCTTCTTCCGCAACAGTGCTAGCAGCTGCAGAACACTCGAAAGCTGAAATCTGCTCGCCGGGATTCAATCAACTTTGATCAATCATCTTGAAGCAGATGGAGATGAGATTTATAAGAAAAGTAGAGGACTCAGATATGATCTTGAATCTTCTAGATATTCATCCCGAAAACCCCATCTAAAATGGAGAAGAAGAGGAGGAGGAGGCGTGTAAGGAAGAAGGCTGCAATGGATTATTTGCCGGTGCCCATGTTTGACCCCTTTTAATGGCCTCCGAATTTCATTCAAAATTCAAAAATTATCTTTAGAAAACCTCCTTTAGTTGGCACATGCAATGGAATAGGAACAACCCAAATCAGATCAACCAAATCTGATTTAAATTCAAATTTTAAACATATGCGCAAGAGGGGAGGAATTTGAAATCCATGCGGCAGAATTTTCCTTTCTTCTTGTCGCATATATTTCATTTGAAATTTGAATTTAAATGATTCAGAGGTTCACACGCCATCTTGGAAAGTTATTTGACGCATGAAATCATTTAATATATTGATTAATGTTTGAATTCAAATTCAAACAACAAACAATGTCGCCATGTGTCAAGCAATGGGTCCATGCGCCATGCAATAATTTTGGTTTATTTAAAATTCATGAAATCCAATTTGATGTTACCACTAATTGCCACATCATCTGAGCCTAATCCCCTTGGGTTGCACCTAATCAAATTTGGTCAAACCCGGATTAAAACAAAGCAATTTGGTTGAACCCAATCTAATAAGGTCAGACCCTGATTGAGCTCAAATTTAATCCAATTTAATTTTTGGCTCATCCAAACTCAATCAAATTGAATTAATTACTTTGTGTTAGACCTAATCCAATTAGGTCAATCCCCAATTAAGCACAAATTAATTTAAAATTAATTTGATCAGCTTAAATTCTTTTGGTTCTGACCTAATCCAATCAGGTCAAAATTCTGATTGAGCCCAAAGTTGAATCCAATTCAATTTGGCTCATCCATAGCTCAATTACTCAATCAAATTAAGTTTATTAGTAATTTAATTACTAATTAATCCTTCAATAATTACTTTAATTATTTTATAAGATAATTTGCCAATCAAATTGACTAAATTATTCCTAAATGATTCTTAATCATTCATCAGCTTTTTTGATCAATCAGGAATCTTCTATGCGTGGGACCTCATAGATTCGAACCTAAGCCGGTAGTATAGGAACGATTTTCTACACTAATCGATGTGACCATCTAGCAATGGTACCCGACGTCCGGATAGACCGAATATATGCGAAGCAAATATTCTGGAATCCTGAACTATGGTTACTGTATAATTCAATCCCTTTGACTCCTAATGCCAGGATGACTTAAAGCTCACTGTCAACCCTATAATTAGTACATCCATTATGTGATTAACTTTAGATATCCCATGACTCCTCACTGAAATTACTGTGGCCAAGATTTTGCTAAATTAATCACAACTGACTATGCAAGTACTTGATTGCACCCAGTGACCTTTCATCACTGAATTAGAAATCCAGGTAGTCCGGTACCAAAGTACAATGAGTTGCTTGCTAGTCACAGGATGCGGTCTTAGGTCAGAGGGCCAAACTTATACCCATATCCACTCGGAACATCTCTTGACAGTAGAGCGTTTCAAAATTGGTCACATTCAGTGAAATGTACTCAAAGATAAATCCTCCTTTATCATTAATAAGTCCTAAGGACTTCATCATATAAGAGTTCATTTGAAGATGTAAAATGATGAATAATGCCAAAAAATACTTTATTGATTTGTCAATTCATTTACAAAATTCAATCATCAACATGCTGACGATTGACATTTAGTATACAATTTCCAACACGCGCAACTTCATCTGGCGCCACTAGAGAACCAGCGGCCCAAGCGTGCCCGACCCCAATTTTCCAGCGACCCCGTCAGGTCGTCCGCTTGCGGCGTTTGGGTCTCGAGCCGGGCAGTGGCCTCGGGGTCCCGCGCTCTTCTCACATTTCTTTGCCGAGCTCTTTAAGACCTAGCCTCCCGAGCTCTTCAGGGGTTGACATCCCGAGCTCGCCGGGGGCTAGGGGCTGTCCCGAAAGGAGGCCCTTCTGCCCTGAGTGGTCGGTCTTCAAGGATGACTCGGCCCTCTACAATAGTAACATCACTCGTGAAGTCGTTCGCTACGCGTTGCTCGCAGCTAACTGAGCTGAACTCGAAGCTGGTGGTGTCGGCAGTTTCGTCGACCAGGCCTACTGCTCCGCCGTCCGAGTAAGTTATCTTCCTGCTTTGGTTTTCATATCATTCTAAGTTTTCGATCTCGGCTCACTTTCATTTTCCTTCCTCACAGCACCTCCACGAAATCGATATGCTGGCCGCCGTGGTGTCCAAGTGTCAGAACCAGGCTCAGAGGAGCCAGAGGGGGCAAGAGGATGCCGAGAAGAAGCTTGGCGAGGCCGAGGCCAAGCAGAGGGAGGCCACCGCGAGGATGGAGGCTGCCGAGGCCAAGCTCCGATCCAAGGCTGAGCGCCTTGATGAGGAAGAGGCCTCACATGCTCTGACCAGGTCGGAGCTCCGTGCTTCTGAGGCATGTTTGGTTGATGCCCATTCTGAGCTCGCCGGCCAAAAATATGAGGCGAGGGTCCTTCGATTGAAAATCGAGCAGCTTGAGGCTCGAAAAAAGAAGGTGATGGAGCATGCCCGGAACGCAGTGCAGATCTTCCGCGAGTCGGCGGAGTTTCGGGACCTGATGGAGAAGAGGCGGTCGACGGGCTTATCCGCAGTTTTGAAGATTTTCGGGCCCAGGCTCGGAGGTTTTGCCCCAAGCTCAACTTCAGCGTCCTTCAACCTCGTCTGTACGGGGCTGCTGAGGATGACACCGTACTCGAGGTTGCCAAGGATGATGACGCACTTGACAACCGCGCCCGAGAGCCCGAACTCGAGGCTGAGCATGCGATCGTTGAGGCCGAGATCGGGGGGCTGAGCAGGTTGCTCGCGAGGCCCCATCTGAAGGAGCCGCTGAGGGTGCTCCTGAAGAAGCTTCTGAGGTTGCTCCCGAGGCCACTTGTGAAGTTCCACCTGAGGCCGCTACGGGCGCTCGCGAGGATGGGGCAATCGAGGATCCCGGGGCCGCTCCTGCAAGGGATCCCCAGGTGGTTCTTGTGGAAGACCCTGAGGTTGACACCGAGACCATCGTCGCTCCAAAAATGTCTTAGGACTTAGTTTTTCTTTTCTCTCTCTTTTTTTTTGTAAACGAGGTCGGCCACCAAGGCCATGGTGCGGCCAAGTGGGTCGGCCTCGGAGCCAAAAATTTGTACTTAGCCTTACGGCTTTTCATGAATGAAATATATATGTTTTTTTCCATTCTGTTGTATCTTTTACTTGTTTTTGCTCGTACTTCCAACGAGCTTTTATTTTTGACTATTTGAGTAGAACTTCGTGCATTGTTTACTTTCGCATGTAATTCTGATATTCTTTGGAGAATTCCGCTGAGTCTTCGTGCTCAGATTTTTGAAGAATTTCGCTAAGTCTTTGAGCTCGGATTTAGTTGTAGTGCGAGTCGAGGCTGGGTTGTTGTTTGGCCGTTAGAACTTGAGTGCTTTTTGACCCGCAAATTTTGCCTCAGGCGTCTAGGACCGTAGTCAAATCTTCGTTAGGCAATTTTTGAGATCAGAGGAGCCTTAGCTCGCAGTTGACTCGGCGGGGCGTCTCGAGCTTGGTCGGGACATCCTTAGTAGGATCCGAGGCCATCACAGCGGGTCATCTCGAACTTGGTCGATGCATCCTGGGCTTGGTCCGGGCATCCGAACTTAGTCGGGGCATCCCAAGCTCGGTCGAGGCATCCCGAACTTGGTCGAGGCATCTCGATCTTGGTTGAGGCATCTCGAACTTGGTCGAGGCATTCCGAGCTCGGTCGAGGCATCCCGAACTTGGTCGAGGCATCCCGAGCTTAGTCGAGGCATCCCGAGCTCGGTCGAGGCATCATTAGGTTTTCCTTAAGGACTTGAGATATTTTTTAGGGCATCTTGAAGTTCATAAGCAGATCATCGTTAGAGTATTTAGGGGATGTTGCTAGAAAATGCCTTATCGGCTAGATTTTCAAACATTGTAGATCCTTCGAGGGGCTTCACTGATAATACATCCAGAGGTTCTCGGAGTGCCAACTTCAGGGAATAGGGGTCCCATCAAGAGACTTCAACTTATATACTCCAGGCCGTTGGATCCGAGCAACTCGATACGGACCTTCCCAATTTGTGGAAAGTTTTTCTTGCTCCGTAGGTTGAGAAGCTTCAGCTTTCCTCAGGACGAGATCTCCTACTTTGAAGAGCTTGACTTTGACCCTAGCATTGTAGTATTGTGCCGCTTTCTGTTGGTACCTAGCGATGCGGATTCGAGT
Organism: Phoenix dactylifera; assembly: GCF_009389715.1. NCBI lineage: Eukaryota > Viridiplantae > Streptophyta > Magnoliopsida > Arecales > Arecaceae > Phoenix > Phoenix dactylifera. The sequence continues at coordinate 549,415 of NW_024067799.1, forward strand.
GGCTTCCTTGTCTCTTCAAGAAGATCTAGGTTACCTCTGAGCTGTGATGAGTTGGAGGCTGCGTCATAGCTCTCCACCCCTTAGCGACGGAAAGCCCGATTTCCAAGGGGATGACTGCTTCTGTTCCATAAGCCAGGTTGAAGGGGGTTTCACCTGTAGGGATTCGGAATGTAGTTCTGTAGGCCCAAAGCACATAGTTAGAGATCCTCGACCCATTGTCCCTTTGATCTGTCGAGTCTAGCTTTTAACCCTTGAAGGATAGTCCAATTTGTCACCTCCGTCTCTCCGTTGGTCTGGAAATTGGCGACCGAGGTGAAGCGATGGTCGATGCCGAGCTCGAAGCAGAATTTTCTGAAGCGGGAGTTGTCAAACTGTCGGCCGTTGTCGGATATAAGGATGCAGGGGAGCCCAAACTTGCAGATTTTTCCAAACAAAGTCTCGCATCTTCAGCTTGGTGATTTGGGCCACTGCGCTCAGCCTCGACCCACTTGGTGAAGTAATCGATGGAGACGATAAGAATTTTTTTTGTCCGATGACTTGGAAAAAAGGTCCAAAATGTCGATTCCCCATTGGGCGAACGGCCAAGGGGCACTGATTCGAGGTCAGCGGGATTGAGGGTCGGTGCTGAATATTGGCGTTCCACTGGCATCATTCGCACTTTTGGACGAAGTCTACTGCGTCTTTCTGAAAGTGTAGGCCCAATAATACCCCTGATATAGAATTTATAGGCTAAGGCCCTACCTCCTAGGTGGTTCCAACAGATTTCCTCATGTATGATGAGAGCACAAAAGTACAATCGTCATACCATCTTAATTAGTATTATAGCTAATCATTAATGATAAAATTAACTAATTAACATTGTATTTGTGTTTGAGTGCAAGTAATCCAAGAGACCCAATAACATTGGGTTTGAGCTCAGCTCATCCCAGCGTGCCAGCCAGCAACAGCCCGTGTCGTGCCATGCCTCAGCGTATCAGCCCATTCCAAGCTTCACGCGATGAAGGTCCCAACCGAAGCCATGCAGTCCCCATGTCCGGCTCGTCTCTGTTCCTTCCGACCGCTTGAGCAAACACATGTTCGAGCTCAAGTCAAACCAGCATCTTCACGTGATGGAGCTTATTCCTTCCGCACTTCACTCGGTTTCACCAAATAATGAAGGGAGCCTTTTCTTTTAGATCCTCCGCATCACGGCCATTTCCTTCTCCGTTTCAGCATCACCAGTGCATGCAATCTCCCGATCCCACTCCATTCCAGATCACATCTCCTGCTTCCAATCCGGCACCCAAAGAAGGAAACCCATCACCTCTCTTCCGGTGGAATAACGTCCTCTGTGATCCCAGCTCCACCGCGTCTGTGATCAACTCCCTCCCAGCAGCCCGAGTTCTTCACACGGTGAACGTCCCAGCCAACCGTCCACACATCCCTAGCACGTCTCCAGCCATCCGCGCCTTCCGCATCAGGCGTCCGGTGATCCTGCATCCGTGGTCCAAAGAAGGAAGTCGTCCGGAGCGATCCGCCCAGCATCCAACCACTCCTTCCATTTCGACTTCATCCAGATCCCGTTCCACCTAGCAATCCTGCAACTAAATCTCTTCTGTGATCAACGCTTCCAGCATCCCATGAGATCAGGCGTGAGCCCAAGCAACTAGCCGTCCCCCTTTCCGGATTTGAAACATCGTCCAGCCGTCACATTGATCCTGCGGCCAGCTCCCATCGAATCAGCAGCCCGTGATCCATTCTTCCTTCCCGAATGAGCATCCTGGATTCGCATCCGTCCACCAGCGCGCTCCCAGGGGATCCATCACCAGGTGAGAGTTGGCTATATAAAGAGGCCATCGGCAGGGGCTAAAGGGAGGAGGAGAGGTTCTCGGCTCGGTTGGAGGAAGAGGGAAGCTCTGTTCAAAAGAAACAGGGGAGAGCTCTGTTTGTCGAGAAGAAAGAAAAAAAAGAGTATTTTATTTGTTTTGGGAGTTCTACCGAGAGGGGAGAAGAAAGCTATGTTTCAAAAAAGAAAAAAGAAAGAGAGGAACGAAACAGAGCATATTT